>NW_027461898.1:0-91910 GCF_050947455.1 Rhinoderma darwinii | reverse complement strand
TGGGAAACATCCAGAGAAGTCAAACACAGTGCTCCTATACTAATTGCCAGGCGCTGAGACGAATGCCGCCAAGATCGAGCGTCTAGGACTTACGGTTCAGGAGTTATTCACAGAAACATGGTTCTGAACATGCTGCCAATTTCTCGCCTGGGAAACATGCAGAGAAGTCCAAGATAGTGTTTTTTAGACTGGCTGCCACGAGCTGAATCGAATGCAGCCAAGAGCGAGCGTCTAGGACTTACGGTTCAGGAGTTATTCACAGAAACATGGTTCTTTTACTGCCAGCCGCGAAAGCGAAAATAACCAAGATCGAGCGTCTAGGATTTACTTGTCAATAACTCGCCTGGGAAACATCCAGAGAAGTCAAACACAGTGCTCCTATACTAATTGCCAGGCGCTGAGACGAATGCCGCCAAGATCGAGCGTCTAGGACTTACGGTTCAGGAGTTATTCACAGAAACATGGTTCTGAACATGCTGCCAATTTCTCGTCTGGGAAACATGCAGAGAAGTCCAAGATAGTGTTTTTTAGACTGGCTGCCACGAGCTGAATCGAATGCAGCCAAGAGCGAGCGTCTAGGACTTACGGTTCAGGAGTTATTCACAGAAACATGGTTCTTTTACTGCCAGCCGCGAAAGCGAAAATAACCAAGATCGAGCGTCTAGGATTTACTTGTCAATAACTCGCCTGGGAAACATCCAGAGAAGTCAAACACAGTGCTCCTATACTAATTGCCAGGCGCTGAGACGAATGCCGCCAAGATCGAGCGTCTAGGACTTACGGTTCAGGAGTTATTCACAGAAACATGGTTCTGAACATGCTGCCAATTTCTCGCCTGGGAAACATGCAGAGAAGTCCAAGATAGTGTTTTTTAGACTGGCTGCCACGAGCTGAATCGAATGCAGCCAAGAGCGAGCGTCTAGGACTTACGGTTCAGGAGTTATTCACAGAAACATGGTTCTGAACATGCTGCCAATTGCTCGCCTGGGAAACATGCAGAGAAGTCCAAGATAGTGTTTTTAGACTGGCTGCCACGAGCTGAATCGAATGCCGCCAAGATCGAGCGTCTAGGACTTACGGTTCAGGAGTTATTCACAGAAACATGGTTCTGAACATGCTGCCAATTGCTCGCCTGGGAAACATGCAGAGAAGTCCAAGATAGTGTTTTTTAGACTGGCTGCCACGAGCTGAATCGAATGCAGCCAAGAGCGAGCGTCTAGGACTTACGGTTCAGGAGTTATTCACAGAAACATGGTTCTGAACATGCTGCCAATTGCTCGCCTGGGAAACATGCAGAGAAGTCCAAGATAGTGTTTTTTAGACTGGCTGCCACGAGCTGAATCGAATGCAGCCAAGAGCGAGCGTCTAGGACTTACGGTTCAGGAGTTATTCACAGAAACATGGTTCTTTTACTGCCAGCCGCGAAAGCGAAAATAACCAAGATCGAGCGTCTAGGATTTACTTGTCAATAACTCGCCTGGGAAACATCCAGAGAAGTCAAACACAGTGCTCCTATACTAATTGCCAGGCGCTGAGACGAATGCCGCCAAGATCGAGCGTCTAGGACTTACGGTTCAGGAGTTATTCACAGAAACATGGTTCTGAACATGCTGCCAATTTCTCGTCTGGGAAACATGCAGAGAAGTCCAAGATAGTGTTTTTTAGACTGGCTGCCACGAGCTGAATCGAATGCAGCCAAGAGCGAGCGTCTAGGACTTACGGTTCAGGAGTTATTCACAGAAACATGGTTCTTTTACTGCCAGCCGCGAAAGCGAAAATAACCAAGATCGAGCGTCTAGGATTTACTTGTCAATAACTCGCCTGGGAAACATCCAGAGAAGTCAAACACAGTGCTCCTATACTAATTGCCAGGCGCTGAGACGAATGCCGCCAAGATCGAGCGTCTAGGACTTACGGTTCAGGAGTTATTCACAGAAACATGGTTCTGAACATGCTGCCAATTTCTCGCCTGGGAAACATGCAGAGAAGTCCAAGATAGTGTTTTTTAGACTGGCTGCCACGAGCTGAATCGAATGCAGCCAAGAGCGAGCGTCTAGGACTTACGGTTCAGGAGTTATTCACAGAAACATGGTTCTGAACATGCTGCCAATTGCTCGCCTGGGAAACATGCAGAGAAGTCCAAGATAGTGTTTTTTAGACTGGCTGCCACGAGCTGAATCGAATGCAGCCAAGAGCGAGCGTCTAGGACTTACGGTTCAGGAGTTATTCACAGAAACATGGTTCTGAACATGCTGCCAATTGCTCGCCTGGGAAACATGCAGAGAAGTCCAAGATAGTGTTTTTTAGACTGGCTGCCACGAGCTGAATCGAATGCAGCCAAGAGCGAGCGTCTAGGACTTACGGTTCAGGAGTTATTCACAGAAACATGGTTCTTTTACTGCCAGCCGCGAAAGCGAAAATAACCAAGATCGAGCGTCTAGGATTTACTTGTCAATAACTCGCCTGGGAAACATCCAGAGAAGTCAAACACAGTGCTCCTATACTAATTGCCAGGCGCTGAGACGAATGCCGCCAAGATCGAGCGTCTAGGACTTACGGTTCAAGAATTAGCTTTAGAAACATTTGCCTTAGGAACATGCAGAGAAGTCCAAGATAGTGTTTTTTAGACTGGCTGCCACGAGCTGAATCGAATGCAGCCAAGAGCGAGCGTCTAGGACTTACGGTTCAGGAGTTATTCACAGAAACATGGTTCTGAACATGCTGCCAATTGCTCGCCTGGGAAACATGCAGAGAAGTCCAAGATAGTGTTTTTTAGACTGGCTGCCACGAGCTGAATCGAATGCCGCCAAGATCGAGCGTCTAGGACTTACGGTTCAGGAGTTATTCACAGAAACATGGTTCTGAACATGCTGCCAATTGCTCGCCTGGGAAACATGCAGAGAAGTCCAAGATAGTGTTTTTTAGACTGGCTGCCACGAGCTGAATCGAATGCAGCCAAGAGCGAGCGTCTAGGACTTACGGTTCAGGAGTTATTCACAGAAACATGGTTCTGAACATGCTGCCAATTGCTCGCCTGGGAAACATGCAGAGAAGTCCAAGATAGTGTTTTTTAGACTGGCTGCCACGAGCTGAATCGAATGCAGCCAAGAGCGAGCGTCTAGGACTTACGGTTCAGGAGTTATTCACAGAAACATGGTTCTTTTACTGCCAGCCGCGAAAGCGAAAATAACCAAGATCGAGCGTCTAGGATTTACTTGTCAATAACTCGCCTGGGAAACATCCAGAGAAGTCAAACACAGTGCTCCTATACTAATTGCCAGGCGCTGAGACGAATGCCGCCAAGATCGAGCGTCTAGGACTTACGGTTCAGGAGTTATTCACAGAAACATGGTTCTGAACATGCTGCCAATTTCTCGTCTGGGAAACATGCAGAGAAGTCCAAGATAGTGTTTTTTAGACTGGCTGCCACGAGCTGAATCGAATGCAGCCAAGAGCGAGCGTCTAGGACTTACGGTTCAGGAGTTATTCACAGAAACATGGTTCTTTTACTGCCAGCCGCGAAAGCGAAAATAACCAAGATCGAGCGGTCTAGGATTTACTTGTCAATAACTCGCCTGGGAAACATCCAGAGAAGTCAAACACAGTGCTCCTATACTAATTGCCAGGCGCTGAGACGAATGCCGCCAAGATCGAGCGTCTAGGACTTACGGTTCAGGAGTTATTCACAGAAACATGGTTCTGAACATGCTGCCAATTTCTCGCCTGGGAAACATGCAGAGAAGTCCAAGATAGTGTTTTTTAGACTGGCTGCCACGAGCTGAATC
Organism: Rhinoderma darwinii; assembly: GCF_050947455.1. Lineage (NCBI taxonomy): Eukaryota > Metazoa > Chordata > Amphibia > Anura > Rhinodermatidae > Rhinoderma > Rhinoderma darwinii. The sequence goes on along the minus strand of NW_027461898.1, from coordinate 88,125 downwards.
GAATGCAGCCAAGAGCGAGCGTCTAGGACTTACGGTTCAGGAGTTATTCACAGAAACATGGTTCTGAACATGCTGCCAATTGCTCGCCTGGGAAACATGCAGAGAAGTCCAAGATAGTGTTTTTTAGACTGGCTGCCACGAGCTGAATCGAATGCCGCCAAGATCGAGCGTCTAGGACTTACGGTTCAGGAGTTATTCACAGAAACATGGTTCTGAACATGCTGCCAATTGCTCGCCTGGGAAACATGCAGAGAAGTCCAAGATAGTGTTTTTTAGACTGGCTGCCACGAGCTGAATCGAATGCAGCCAAGAGCGAGCGTCTAGGACTTACGGTTCAGGAGTTATTCACAGAAACATGGTTCTGACATGCTGCCAATTGCTCGCCTGGGAAACATGCAGAGAAGTCCAAGATAGTGTTTTTTAGACTGGCTGCCACGAGCTGAATCGAATGCAGCCAAGAGCGAGCGTCTAGGACTTACGGTTCAGGAGTTATTCACAGAAACATGGTTCTGAACATGCTGCCAATTGCTCGCCTGGGAAACATGCAGAGAAGTCCAAGATAGTGTTTTTTAGACTGGCTGCCACGAGCTGAATCGAATGCAGCCAAGAGCGAGCGTCTAGGACTTACGGTTCAGGAGTTATTCACAGAAACATGGTTCTTTTACTGCCAGCCGCGAAAGCGAAAATAACCAAGATCGAGCGTCTAGGATTTACTTGTCAATAACTCGCCTGGGAAACATCCAGAGAAGTCAAACACAGTGCTCCTATACTAATTGCCAGGCGCTGAGACGAATGCCGCCAAGATCGAGCGTCTAGGACTTACGGTTCAGGAGTTATTCACAGAAACATGGTTCTGAACATGCTGCCAATTTCTCGCCTGGGAAACATGCAGAGAAGTCCAAGATAGTGTTTTTTAGACTGGCTGCCACGAGCTGAATCGAATGCAGCCAAGAGCGAGCGTCTAGGACTTACGGTTCAGGAGTTATTCACAGAAACATGGTTCTGAACATGCTGCCAATTGCTCGCCTGGGAAACATGCAGAGAAGTCCAAGATAGTGTTTTTTAGACTGGCTGCCACGAGCTGAATCGAATGCAGCCAAGAGCGAGCGTCTAGGACTTACGGTTCAGGAGTTATTCACAGAAACATGGTTCTTTTACTGCCAGCCGCGAAAGCGAAAATAACCAAGATCGAGCGTCTAGGATTTACTTGTCAATAACTCGCCTGGGAAACATCCAGAGAAGTCAAACACAGTGCTCCTATACTAATTGCCAGGCGCTGAGACGAATGCCGCCAAGATCGAGCGTCTAGGACTTACGGTTCAGGAGTTATTCACAGAAACATGGTTCTGAACATGCTGCCAATTTCTCGCCTGGGAAACATGCAGAGAAGTCCAAGATAGTGTTTTTTAGACTGGCTGCCACGAGCTGAATCGAATGCAGCCAAGAGCGAGCGTCTAGGACTTACGGTTCAGGAGTTATTCACAGAAACATGGTTCTTTTACTGCCAGCCGCGAAAGCGAAAATAACCAAGATCGAGCGTCTAGGATTTACTTGTCAATAACTCGCCTGGGAAACATCCAGAGAAGTCAAACACAGTGCTCCTATACTAATTGCCAGGCGCTGAGACGAATGCCGCCAAGATCGAGCGTCTAGGACTTACGGTTCAGGAGTTATTCACAGAAACATGGTTCTGAACATGCTGCCAATTTCTCGCCTGGGAAACATGCAGAGAAGTCCAAGATAGTGTTTTTTAGACTGGCTGCCACGAGCTGAATCGAATGCAGCCAAGAGCGAGCGTCTAGGACTTACAGTCAGGAGTTATTCACAGAAACATGGTTCTGAACATGCTGCCAATTGCTCGCCTGGGAAACATGCAGAGAAGTCCAAGATAGTGTTTTTTAGACTGGCTGCCACGAGCTGAATCGAATGCAGCCAAGAGCGAGCGTCTAGGACTTACGGTTCAGGAGTTATTCACAGAAACATGGTTCTTTTACTGCCAGCCGCGAAAGCGAAAATAACCAAGATCGAGCGTCTAGGATTTACTTGTCAATAACTCGCCTGGGAAACATCCAGAGAAGTCAAACACAGTGCTCCTATACTAATTGCCAGGCGCTGAGACGAATGCCGCCAAGATCGAGCGTCTAGGACTTACGGTTCAGGAGTTATTCACAGAAACATGGTTCTGAACATGCTGCCAATTTCTCGTCTGGGAAACATGCAGAGAAGTCCAAGATAGTGTTTTTTAGACTGGCTGCCACGAGCTGAATCGAATGCAGCCAAAAGCGAGCGTCTAGGACTTACGGTTCAGGAGTTATTCACAGAAACATGGTTCTTTTACTGCCAGCCGCGAAAGCGAAAATAACCAAGATCGAGCGTCTAGGATTTACTTGTCAATAACTCGCCTGGGAAACATCCAGAGAAGTCAAACACAGTGCTCCTATACTAATTGCCAGGCGCTGAGACGAATGCCGCCAAGATCGAGCGTCTAGGACTTACGGTTCAGGAGTTATTCACAGAAACATGGTTCTGAACATGCTGCCAATTTCTCGCCTGGGAAACATGCAGAGAAGTCCAAGATAGTGTTTTTTAGACTGGCTGCCACGAGCTGAATCGAATGCCGCCAAGATCGAGCATCTAGGACTTACGGTTCAGGAGTTATTCACAGAAACATGGTTCTGAACATGCTGCCAATTGCTCGCCTGGGAAACATGCAGAGAAGTCCAAGATAGTGTTTTTTAGACTGGCTGCCACGAGCTGAATCGAATGCAGCCAAGAGCGAGCGTCTAGGACTTACGGTTCAGGAGTTATTCACAGAAACATGGTTCTGAACATGCTGCCAATTGCTCGCCTGGGAAACATGCAGAGAAGTCCAAGATAGTGTTTTTTAGACTGGCTGCCACGAGCTGAATCGAATGCAGCCAAGAGCGAGCGTCTAGGACTTACGGTTCAGGAGTTATTCACAGAAACATGGTTCTTTTACTGCCAGCCGCGAAAGCGAAAATAACCAAGATCGAGCGTCTAGGATTTACTTGTCAATAACTCGCCTGGGAAACATCCAGAGAAGTCAAGCACAGTGCTCCTATACTAATTGCCAGGCGCTGAGACGAATGCCGCCAAGATCGAGCGTCTAGGACTTACGGTTCAGGAGTTATTCACAGAAACATGGTTCTGAACATGCTGCCAATTTCTCGTCTGGGAAACATGCAGAGAAGTCCAAGATAGTGTTTTTTAGACTGGCTGCCACGAGCTGAATCGAATGCAGCCAAGAGCGAGCGTCTAGGACTTACGGTTCAGGAGTTATTCACAGAAACATGGTTCTTTTACTGCCAGCCGTGAAAGCGAAAATAACCAAGATCGAGCGTCTAGGATTTACTTGTCAATAACTCGCCTGGGAAACATCCAGAGAAGTCAAACACAGTGCTCCTATACTAATTGCCAGGCGCTGAGACGAATGCCGCCAAGATCGAGCGTCTAGGACTTACGGTTCAGGAGTTATTCACAGAAACATGGTTCTGAACATGCTGCCAATTTCTCGCCTGGGAAACATGCAGAGAAGTCCAAGATAGTGTTTTTTAGACTGGCTGCCACGAGCTGAATCGAATGCAGCCAAGAGCGAGCGTCTAGGACTTACGGTTCAGGAGTTATTCACAGAAACATGGTTCTGAACATGCTGCCAATTGCTCGCCTGGGAAACATGCAGAGAAGTCCAAGATAGTGTTTTTTAGACTGGCTGCCACGAGCTGAATCGAATGCAGCCAAGAGCGAGCGTCTAGGACTTACGGTTCAGGAGTTATTCACAGAAACATGGTTCTGAACATGCTGCCAATTGCTCGCCTGGGAAACATGCAGAGAAGTCCAAGATAGTGTTTTTTAGACTGGCTGCCACGAGCTGAATCGAATGCAGCCAAGAGCGAGCGTCTAGGACTTACGGTTCAGGAGTTATTCACAGAAACATGGTTCTTTTACTGCCAGCCGCGAAAGCGAAAATAACCAAGATCGAGCGTCTAGGATTTACTTGTCAATAACTCGCCTGGGAAACATCCAGAGAAGTCAAACACAGTGCTCCTATACTAATTGCCAGGCGCTGAGACGAATGCCGCCAAGATCGAGCGTCTAGGACTTACGGTTCAAGAATTAGCTTTAGAAACATTTGCCTTAGGAACATGCAGAGAAGTCCAAGATAGTGTTTTTTAGACTGGCTGCCACGAGCTGAATCGAATGCAGCCAAGAGCGAGCGTCTAGGACTTACGGTTCAGGAGTTATTCACAGAAACATGGTTCTGAACACGCTGCCAATTGCTCGCCTGGGAAACATGCAGAGAAGTCCAAGATAGTGTTTTTTAGACTGGCTGCCACGAGCTGAATCGAATGCCGCCAAGATCGAGCGTCTAGGACTTACGGTTCAGGAGTTATTCACAGAAACATGGTTCTGAACATGCTGCCAATTGCTCGCCTGGGAAACATGCAGAGAAGTCCAAGATAGTGTTTTTTAGACTGGCTGCCACGAGCTGAATCGAATGCAGCCAAGAGCGAGCGTCTAGGACTTACGGTTCAGGAGTTATTCACAGAAACATGGTTCTGAACATGCTGCCAATTGCTCGCCTGGGAAACATGCAGAGAAGTCCAAGATAGTGTTTTTTAGACTGGCTGCCACGAGCTGAATCGAATGCAGCCAAGAGCGAGCGTCTAGGACTTACGGTTCAGGAGTTATTCACAGAAACATGGTTCTTTTACTGCCAGCCGCGAAAGCGAAAATAACCAAGATCGAGCGTCTAGGATTTACTTGTCAATAACTCGCCTGGGAAACATCCAGAGAAGTCAAACACAGTGCTCCTATACTAATTGCCAGGCGCTGAGACGAATGCCGCCAAGATCGAGCGTCTAGGACTTACGGTTCAGGAGTTATTCACAGAAACATGGTTCTGAACATGCTGCCAATTTCTCGTCTGGGAAACATGCAGAGAAGTCCAAGATAGTGTTTTTTAGACTGGCTGCCACGAGCTGAATCGAATGCAGCCAAGAGCGAGCGTCTAGGACTTACGGTTCAGGAGTTATTCACAGAAACATGGTTCTTTTACTGCCAGCCGCGAAAGCGAAAATAACCAAGATCGAGCGTCTAGGATTTACTTGTCAATAACTCGCCTGGGAAACATCCAGAGAAGTCAAACACAGTGCTCCTATACTAATTGCCAGGCGCTGAGACGAATGCCGCCAAGATCGAGCGTCTAGGACTTACGGTTCAGGAGTTATTCACAGAAACATGGTTCTGAACATGCTGCCAATTTCTCGCCTGGGAAACATGCAGAGAAGTCCAAGATAGTGTTTTTTAGACTGGCTGCCACGAGCTGAATCGAATGCAGCCAAGAGCGAGCGTCTAGGACTTACGGTTCAGGAGTTATTCACAGAAACATGGTTCTGAACATGCTGCCAATTGCTCGCCTGGGAAACATGCAGAGAAGTCCAAGATAGTGTTTTTTAGACTGGCTGCCACGAGCTGAATCGAATGCCGCCAAGATCGAGCGTCTAGGACTTACGGTTCAGGAGTTATTCACAGAAACATGGTTCTGAACATGCTGCCAATTGCTCGCCTGGGAAACATGCAGAGAAGTCCAAGATAGTGTTTTTTAGACTGGCTGCCACGAGCTGAATCGAATGCAGCCAAGAGCGAGCGTCTAGGACTTACGGTTCAGGAGTTATTCACAGAAACATGGTTCTGAACATGCTGCCAATTGCTCGCCTGGGAAACATGCAGAGAAGTCCAAGATAGTGTTTTTTAGACTGGCTGCCACGAGCTGAATCGAATGCAGCCAAGAGCGAGCGTCTAGGACTTACGGTTCAGGAGTTATTCACAGAAACATGGTTCTGAACATGCTGCCAATTGCTCGCCTGGGAAACATGCAGAGAAGTCCAAGATAGTGTTTTTTAGACTGGCTGCCACGAGCTGAATCGAATGCAGCCAAGAGCGAGCGTCTAGGACTTACGGTTCAGGAGTTATTCACAGAAACATGGTTCTTTTACTGCCAGCCGCGAAAGCGAAAATAACCAAGATCGAGCGTCTAGGATTTACTTGTCAATAACTCGCCTGGGAAACATCCAGAGAAGTCAAACACAGTGCTCCTATACTAATTGCCAGGCGCTGAGACGAATGCCGCCAAGATCGAGCGTCTAGGACTTACGGTTCAGGAGTTATTCACAGAAACATGGTTCTGAACATGCTGCCAATTTCTCGCCTGGGAAACATGCAGAGAAGTCCAAGATAGTGTTTTTTAGACTGGCTGCCACGAGCTGAATCGAATGCAGCCAAGAGCGAGCGTCTAGGACTTACAGTTCAGGAGTTATTCACAGAAACATGGTTCTGAACATGCTGCCAATTGCTCGCCTGGGAAACATGCAGAGAAGTCCAAGATAGTGTTTTTTAGACTGGCTGCCACGAGCTGAATCGAATGCAGCCAAGAGCGAGCGTCTAGGACTTACGGTTCAGGAGTTATTCACAGAAACATGGTTCTTTTACTGCCAGCCGCGAAAGCGAAAATAACCAAGATCGAGCGTCTAGGATTTACTTGTCAATAACTCGCCTGGGAAACATCCAGAGAAGTCAAACACAGTGCTCCTATACTAATTGCCAGGCGCTGAGACGAATGCCGCCAAGATCGAGCGTCTAGGACTTACGGTTCAGGAGTTATTCACAGAAACATGGTTCTGAACATGCTGCCAATTTCTCGCCTGGGAAACATGCAGAGAAGTCCAAGATAGTGTTTTTTAGACTGGCTGCCACGAGCTGAATCGAATGCAGCCAAGAGCGAGCGTCTAGGACTTACGGTTCAGGAGTTATTCACAGAAACATGGTTCTGAACATGCTGCCAATTGCTCGCCTGGGAAACATGCAGAGAAGTCCAAGATAGTGTTTTTTAGACTGGCTGCCACGAGCTGAATCGAATGCAGCCAAGAGCGAGCGTCTAGGACTTACGGTTCAGGAGTTATTCACAGAAACATGGTTCTGAACATGCTGCCAATTTCTCGCCTGGGAAACATGCAGAGAAGTCCAAGATAGTGTTTTTTAGACTGGCTGCCACGAGCTGAATCGAATGCAGCCAAGAGCGAGCGTCTAGGACTTACGGTTCAGGAGTTATTCACAGAAACATGGTTCTGAACATGCTGCCAATTGCTCGCCTGGGAAACATGCAGAGAAGTCCAAGATAGTGTTTTTTAGACTGGCTGCCACGAGCTGAATCGAATGCAGCCAAGAGCGAGCGTCTAGGACTTACGGTTCAGGAGTTATTCACAGAAACATGGTTCTTTTACTGCCAGCCGCGAAAGCGAAAATAACCAAGATCGAGCGTCTAGGATTTACTTGTCAATAACTCGCCTGGGAAACATCCAGAGAAGTCAAACACAGTGCTCCTATACTAATTGCCAGGCGCTGAGACGAATGCCGCCAAGATCGAGCGTCTAGGACTTACGGTTCAGGAGTTATTCACAGAAACATGGTTCTGAACATGCTGCCAATTTCTCGTCTGGGAAACATGCAGAGAAGTCCAAGATAGTGTTTTTTAGACTGGCTGCCACGAGCTGAATCGAATGCAGCCAAGAGCGAGCGTCTAGGACTTACGGTTCAGGAGTTATTCACAGAAACATGGTTCTTTTACTGCAAGCCGCGAAAGCGAAAATAACCAAGATCGAGCGTCTAGGATTTACTTGTCAATAACTCGCCTGGGAAACATCCAGAGAAGTCAAACACAGTGCTCCTATACTAATTGCCAGGCGCTGAGACGAATGCCGCCAAGATCGAGCGTCTAGGACTTACGGTTCAGGAGTTATTCACAGAAACATGGTTCTGAACATGCTGCCAATTTCTCGCCTGGGAAACATGCAGAGAAGTCCAAGATAGTGTTTTTTAGACTGGCTGCCACGAGCTGAATCGAATGCAGCCAAGAGCGAGCGTCTAGGACTTACGGTTCAGGAGTTATTCACAGAAACATGGTTCTTTTACTGCCAGCCGCGAAAGCGAAAATAACCAAGATCGAGCGTCTAGGATTTACTTGTCAATAACTCGCCTGGGAAACATCCAGAGAAGTCAAACACAGTGCTCCTATACTAATTGCCAGGCGCTGAGACAAATGCCGCCAAGATCGAGCGTCTAGGACTTACGGTTCAGGAGTTATTCACAGAAACATGGTTCTGAACATGCTGCCAATTTCTCGCCTGGGAAACATGCAGAGAAGTCCAAGATAGTGTTTTTTAGACTGGCTGCCACGAGCTGAATCGAATGCAGCCAAGAGCGAGCGTCTAGGACTTACGGTTCAGGAGTTATTCACAGAAACATGGTTCTTTTACTGCCAGCCGCGAAAGCGAAAATAACCAAGATCGAGCGTCTAGGATTTACTTGTCAATAACTCGCCTGGGAAACATCCAGAGAAGTCAAACACAGTGCTCCTATACTAATTGCCAGGCGCTGAGACGAATGCCGCCAAGATCGAGCGTCTAGGACTTACGGTTCAGGAGTTATTCACAGAAACATGGTTCTGAACATGCTGCCAATTTCTCGCCTGGGAAACATGCAGAGAAGTCCAAGATAGTGTTTTTTAGACTGGCTGCCACGAGCTGAATCGAATGCAGCCAAGAGCGAGCGTCTAGGACTTACAGTTCAGGAGTTATTCACAGAAACATGGTTCTGAACATGCTGCCAATTGCTCGCCTGGGAAACATGCAGAGAAGTCCAAGATAGTGTTTTTTAGACTGGCTGCCACGAGCTGAATCGAATGCAGCCAAGAGCGAGCGTCTAGGACTTACGGTTCAGGAGTTATTCACAGAAACATGGTTCTTTTACTGCCAGCCGCGAAAGCGAAAATAACCAAGATCGAGCGTCTAGGATTTACTTGTCAATAACTCGCCTGGGAAACATCCAGAGAAGTCAAACACAGTGCTCCTATACTAATTGCCAGGCGCTGAGACGAATGCCGCCAAGATCGAGCGTCTAGGACTTACGGTTCAGGAGTTATTCACAGAAACATGGTTCTGAACATGCTGCCAATTTCTCGCCTGGGAAACATGCAGAGAAGTCCAAGATAGTGTTTTTTAGACTGGCTGCCACGAGCTGAATCGAATGCAGCCAAGAGCGAGCGTCTAGGACTTACGGTTCAGGAGTTATTCACAGAAACATGGTTCTGAACATGCTGCCAATTTCTCGCCTGGGAAACATGCAGAGAAGTCCAAGATAGTGTTTTTTAGACTGGCTGCCACGAGCTGAATCGAATGCAGCCAAGAGCGAGCGTCTAGGACTTACGGTTCAGGAGTTATTCACAGAAACATGGTTCTGAACATGCTGCCAATTGCTCGCCTGGGAAACATGCAGAGAAGTCCAAGATAGTGTTTTTTAGACTGGCTGCCACGAGCTGAATCGAATGCAGCCAAGAGCGAGCGTCTAGGACTTACGGTTCAGGAGTTATTCACAGAAACATGGTTCTGAACATGCTGCCAATTGCTCGCCTGGGAAACATGCAGAGAAGTCCAAGATAGTGTTTTTTAGACTGGCTGCCACGAGCTGAATCGAATGCAGCCAAGAGCGAGCGTCTAGGACTTACGGTTCAGGAGTTATTCACAGAAACATGGTTCTGAACATGCTGCCAATTGCTCGCCTGGGAAACATGCAGAGAAGTCCAAGATAGTGTTTTTTAGACTGGCTGCCACGAGCTGAATCGAATGCAGCCAAGAGCGAGCGTCTAGGACTTACGGTTCAGGAGTTATTCACAGAAACATGGTTCTTTTACTGCCAGCCGCGAAAGCGAAAATAACCAAGATCGAGCGTCTAGGATTTACTTGTCAATAACTCGCCTGGGAAACATCCAGAGAAGTCAAACACAGTGCTCCTATACTAATTGCCAGGCGCTGAGACGAATGCCGCCAAGATCGAGCGTCTAGGACTTACGGTTCAGGAGTTATTCACAGAAACATGGTTCTGAACATGCTGCCAATTTCTCGTCTGGGAAACATGCAGAGAAGTCCAAGATAGTGTTTTTTAGACTGGCTGCCACGAGCTGAATCGAATGCAGCCAAGAGCGAGCGTCTAGGACTTACGGTTCAGGAGTTATTCACAGAAACATGGTTCTTTTACTGCAAGCCGCGAAAGCGAAAATAACCAAGATCGAGCGTCTAGGATTTACTTGTCAATAACTCGCCTGGGAAACATCCAGAGAAGTCAAACACAGTGCTCCTATACTAATTGCCAGGCGCTGAGACGAATGCCGCCAAGATCGAGCGTCTAGGACTTACGGTTCAGGAGTTATTCACAGAAACATGGTTCTGAACATGCTGCCAATTTCTCGCCTGGGAAACATGCAGAGAAGTCCAAGATAGTGTTTTTTAGACTGGCTGCCACGAGCTGAATCGAATGCAGCCAAGAGCGAGCGTCTAGGACTTACGGTTCAGGAGTTATTCACAGAAACATGGTTCTGAACATGCTGCCAATTGCTCGCCTGGGAAACATGCAGAGAAGTCCAAGATAGTGTTTTTTAGACTGGCTGCCACGAGCTGAATCGAATGCAGCCAAGAGCGAGCGTCTAGGACTTACGGTTCAGGAGTTATTCACAGAAACATGGTTCTGAACATGCTGCCAATTGCTCGTCTGGGAAACATGCAGAGAAGTCCAAGATAGTGTTTTTTAGACTGGCTGCCACGAGCTGAATCGAATGCAGCCAAGAGCGAGCGTCTAGGACTTACGGTTCAGGAGTTATTCACAGAAACATGGTTCTTTTACTGCAAGCCGCGAAAGCGAAAATAACCAAGATCGAGCGTCTAGGATTTACTTGTCAATAACTCGCCTGGGAAACATCCAGAGAAGTCAAACACAGTGCTCCTATACTAATTGCCAGGCGCTGAGACGAATGCCGCCAAGATCGAGCGTCTAGGACTTACGGTTCAGGAGTTATTCACAGAAACATGGTTCTGAACATGCTGCCAATTTCTCGCCTGGGAAACATGCAGAGAAGTCCAAGATAGTGTTTTTTAGACTGGCTGCCACGAGCTGAATCGAATGCAGCCAAGAGCGAGCGTCTAGGACTTACGGTTCAGGAGTTATTCACAGAAACATGGTTCTGAACATGCTGCCAATTGCTCGCCTGGGAAACATGCAGAGAAGTCCAAGATAGTGTTTTTTAGACTGGCTGCCACGAGCTGAATCGAATGCAGCCAAGAGCGAGCGTCTAGGACTTACGGTTCAGGAGTTATTCACAGAAACATGGTTCTGAACATGCTGCCAATTGCTCGCCTGGGAAACATGCAGAGAAGTCCAAGATAGTGTTTTTTAGACTGGCTGCCACGAGCTGAATCGAATGCAGCCAAGAGCGAGCGTCTAGGACTTACGGTTCAGGAGTTATTCACAGAAACATGGTTCTTTTACTGCCAGCCGCGAAAGCGAAAATAACCAAGATCGAGCGTCTAGGATTTACTTGTCAATAACTCGCCTGGGAAACATCCAGAGAAGTCAAACACAGTGCTCCTATACTAATTGCCAGGCGCTGAGACGAATGCCGCCAAGATCGAGCGTCTAGGACTTACGGTTCAGGAGTTATTCACAGAAACATGGTTCTGAACATGCTGCCAATTTCTCGCCTGGGAAACATGCAGAGAAGTCCAAGATAGTGTTTTTTAGACTGGCTGCCACGAGCTGAATCGAATGCAGCCAAGAGCGAGCGTCTAGGACTTACGGTTCAGGAGTTATTCACAGAAACATGGTTCTTTTACTGCCAGCCGCGAAAGCGAAAATAACCAAGATCGAGCGTCTAGGATTTACTTGTCAATAACTCGCCTGGGAAACATCCAGAGAAGTCAAACACAGTGCTCCTATACTAATTGCCAGGCGCTGAGACGAATGCCGCCAAGATCGAGCGTCTAGGACTTACGGTTCAGGAGTTATTCACAGAAACATGGTTCTGAACATGCTGCCAATTTCTCGCCTGGGAAACATGCAGAGAAGTCCAAGATAGTGTTTTTTAGACTGGCTGCCACGAGCTGAATCGAATGCAGCCAAGAGCGAGCGTCTAGGACTTACGGTTCAGGAGTTATTCACAGAAACATGGTTCTGAACATGCTGCCAATTGCTCGCCTGGGAAACATGCAGAGAAGTCCAAGATAGTGTTTTTTAGACTGGCTGCCACGAGCTGAATCGAATGCAGCCAAGAGCGAGCGTCTAGGACTTACGGTTCAGGAGTTATTCACAGAAACATGGTTCTGAACATGCTGCCAATTGCTCGCCTGGGAAACATGCAGAGAAGTCCAAGATAGTGTTTTTTAGACTGGCTGCCACGAGCTGAATCGAATGCAGCCAAGAGCGAGCGTCTAGGACTTACGGTTCAGGAGTTATTCACAGAAACATGGTTCTGAACATGCTGCCAATTGCTCGCCTGGGAAACATGCAGAGAAGTCCAAGATAGTGTTTTTTAGACTGGCTGCCACGAGCTGAATCGAATGCAGCCAAGAGCGAGCGTCTAGGACTTACGGTTCAGGAGTTATTCACAGAAACATGGTTCTGAACATGCTGCCAATTGCTCGCCTGGGAAACATGCAGAGAAGTCCAAGATAGTGTTTTTTAGACTGGCTGCCACGAGCTGAATCGAATGCAGCCAAGAGCGAGCGTCTAGGACTTACGGTTCAGGAGTTATTCACAGAAACATGGTTCTGAACATGCTGCCAATTGCTCGCCTGGGAAACATGCAGAGAAGTCCAAGATAGTGTTTTTTAGACTGGCTGCCACGAGCTGAATCGAATGCAGCCAAGAGCGAGCGTCTAGGACTTACGGTTCAGGAGTTATTCACAGAAACATGGTTCTGAACATGCTGCCAATTGCTCGCCTGGGAAACATGCAGAGAAGTCCAAGATAGTGTTTTTTGACTGGCTGCCACGAGCTGAATCGAATGCAGCCAAGAGCGAGCGTCTAGGACTTACGGTTCAGGAGTTATTCACAGAAACATGGTTCTTTTACTGCCAGCCGCGAAAGCGAAAATAACCAAGATCGAGCGTCTAGGATTTACTTGTCAATAACTCGCCTGGGAAACATCCAGAGAAGTCAAACACAGTGCTCCTATACTAATTGCCAGGCGCTGAGACGAATGCCGCCAAGATCGAGCGTCTAGGACTTACGGTTCAAGAATTAGCTTTAGAAACATTTGCCTTAGGAACATGCAGAGAAGTCCAAGATAGTGTTTTTTAGACTGGCTGCCACGAGCTGAATCGAATGCAGCCAAGAGCGAGCGTCTAGGACTTACGGTTCAGGAGTTATTCACAGAAACATGGTTCTGAACATGCTGCCAATTGCTCGCCTGGGAAACATGCAGAGAAGTCCAAGATAGTGTTTTTTAGACTGGCTGCCACGAGCTGAATCGAATGCAGCCAAGAGCGAGCGTCTAGGACTTACGGTTCAGGAGTTATTCACAGAAACATGGTTCTTTTACTGCCAGCCGCGAAAGCGAAAATAACCAAGATCGAGCGTCTAGGATTTACTTGTCAATAACTCGCCTGGGAAACATCCAGAGAAGTCAAACACAGTGCTCCTATACTAATTGCCAGGCGCTGAGACGAATGCCGCCAAGATCGAGCGTCTAGGACTTACGGTTCAAGAATTAGCTTTAGAAACATTTGCCTTAGGAACATGCAGAGAAGTCCAAGATAGTGTTTTTTAGACTGGCTGCCACGAGCTGAATCGAATGCAGCCAAGAGCGAGCGTCTAGGACTTACGGTTCAGGAGTTATTCACAGAAACATGGTTCTGAACATGCTGCCAATTGCTCGCCTGGGAAACATGCAGAGAAGTCCAAGATAGTGTTTTTTAGACTGGCTGCCACGAGCTGAATCGAATGCAGCCAAGAGCGAGCGTCTAGGACTTACGGTTCAGGAGTTATTCACAGAAACATGGTTCTGAACATGCTGCCAATTGCTCGCCTGGGAAACATGCAGAGAAGTCCAAGATAGTGTTTTTTAGACTGGCTGCCACGAGCTGAATCGAATGCAGCCAAGAGCGAGCGTCTAGGACTTACGGTTCAGGAGTTATTCACAGAAACATGGTTCTGAACATGCTGCCAATTGCTCGCCTGGGAAACATGCAGAGAAGTCCAAGATAGTGTTTTTTAGACTGGCTGCCACGAGCTGAATCGAATGCAGCCAAGAGCGAGCGTCTAGGACTTACGGTTCAGGAGTTATTCACAGAAACATGGTTCTTTTACTGCCAGCCGCGAAAGCGAAAATAACCAAGATCGAGCGTCTAGGATTTACTTGTCAATAACTCGCCTGGGAAACATCCAGAGAAGTCAAACACAGTGCTCCTATACTAATTGCCAGGCGCTGAGACGAATGCCGCCAAGATCAAGCGTCTAGGACTTACGGTTCAGGAGTTATTCACAGAAACATGGTTCTGAACATGCTGCCAATTTCTCGCCTGGGAAACATGCAGAGAAGTCCAAGATAGTGTTTTTTAGACTGGCTGCCACGAGCTGAATCGAATGCAGCCAAGAGCGAGCGTCTAGGACTTACGGTTCAGGAGTTATTCACAGAAACATGGTTCTTTTACTGCCAGCCGCGAAAGCGAAAATAACCAAGATCGAGCGTCTAGGATTTACTTGTCAATAACTCGCCTGGGAAACATCCAGAGAAGTCAAACACAGTGCTCCTATACTAATTGCCAGGCGCTGAGACGAATGCCGCCAAGATCGAGCGTCTAGGACTTACGGTTCAGGAGTTATTCACAGAAACATGGTTCTGAACATGCTGCCAATTGCTCGCCTGGGAAACATGCAGAGAAGTCCAAGATAGTGTTTTTTAGACTGGCTGCCACGAGCTGAATCGAATGCAGCCAAGAGCGAGCGTCTAGGACTTACGGTTCAGGAGTTATTCACAGAAACATGGTTCTTTTACTGCCAGCCGCGAAAGCGAAAATAACCAAGATCGAGCGTCTAGGATTTACTTGTCAATAACTCGCCTGGGAAACATCCAGAGAAGTCAAACACAGTGCTCCTATACTAATTGCCAGGCGCTGAGACGAATGCCGCCAAGATCGAGCGTCTAGGACTTACGGTTCAAGAATTAGCTTTAGAAACATTTGCCTTAGGAACATGCAGAGAAGTCCAAGATAGTGTTTTTTAGACTGGCTGCCACGAGCTGAATCGAATGCAGCCAAGAGCGAGCGTCTAGGACTTACGGTTCAGGAGTTATTCACAGAAACATGGTTCTGAACATGCTGCCAATTGCTCGCCTGGGAAACATGCAGAGAAGTCCAAGATAGTGTTTTTTAGACTGGCTGCCACGAGCTGAATCGAATGCCGCCAAGATCGAGCGTCTAGGACTTACGGTTCAGGAGTTATTCACAGAAACATGGTTCTGAACATGCTGCCAATTGCTCGCCTGGGAAACATGCAGAGAAGTCCAAGATAGTGTTTTTTAGACTGGCTGCCACGAGCTGAATCGAATGCAGCCAAGAGCGAGCGTCTAGGACTTACGGTTCAGGAGTTATTCACAGAAACATGGTTCTGAACATGCTGCCAATTGCTCGCCTGGGAAACATGCAGAGAAGTCCAAGATAGTGTTTTTTAGACTGGCTGCCACGAGCTGAATCGAATGCAGCCAAGAGCGAGCGTCTAGGACTTACGGTTCAGGAGTTATTCACAGAAACATGGTTCTTTTACTGCCAGCCGCGAAAGCGAAAATAACCAAGATCGAGCGTCTAGGATTTACTTGTCAATAACTCGCCTGGGAAACATCCAGAGAAGTCAAACACAGTGCTCCTATACTAATTGCCAGGCGCTGAGACGAATGCCGCCAAGATCGAGCGTCTAGGACTTACGGTTCAGGAGTTATTCACAGAAACATGGTTCTGAACATGATGCCAATTTCTCGTCTGGGAAACATGCAGAGAAGTCCAAGATAGTGTTTTTTAGACTGGCTGCCACGAGCTGAATCGAATGCAGCCAAGAGCGAGCGTCTAGGACTTACGGTTCAGGAGTTATTCACAGAAACATGGTTCTTTTACTGCCAGCCGCGAAAGCGAAAATAACCAAGATCGAGCGTCTAGGATTTACTTGTCAATAACTCGCCTGGGAAACATCCAGAGAAGTCAAACACAGTGCTCCTATACTAATTGCCAGGCGCTGAGACGAATGCCGCCAAGATCGAGCGTCTAGGACTTACGGTTCAGGAGTTATTCACAGAAACATGGTTCTGAACATGCTGCCAATTTCTCGCCTGGGAAACATGCAGAGAAGTCCAAGATAGTGTTTTTTAGACTGGCTGCCACGAGCTGAATCGAATGCAGCCAAGAGCGAGCGTCTAGGACTTACGGTTCAGGAGTTATTCACAGAAACATGGTTCTGAACATGCTGCCAATTGCTCGCCTGGGAAACATGCAGAGAAGTCCAAGATAGTGTTTTTTAGACTGGCTGCCACGAGCTGAATCGAATGCCGCCAAGATCGAGCGTCTAGGACTTACGGTTCAGGAGTTATTCACAGAAACATGGTTCTGAACATGCTGCCAATTGCTCGCCTGGGAAACATGCAGAGAAGTCCAAGATAGTGTTTTTTAGACTGGCTGCCACGAGCTGAATCGAATGCAGCCAAGAGCGAGCGTCTAGGACTTACGGTTCAGGAGTTATTCACAGAAACATGGTTCTGAACATGCTGCCAATTGCTCGCCTGGGAAACATGCAGAGAAGTCCAAGATAGTGTTTTTTAGACTGGCTGCCACGAGCTGAATCGAATGCAGCCAAGAGCGAGCGTCTAGGACTTACGGTTCAGGAGTTATTCACAGAAACATGGTTCTTTTACTGCCAGCCGCGAAAGCGAAAATAACCAAGATCGAGCGTCTAGGATTTACTTGTCAATAACTCGCCTGGGAAACATCCAGAGAAGTCAAACACAGTGCTCCTATACTAATTGCCAGGCGCTGAGACGAATGCCGCCAAGATCGAGCGTCTAGGACTTACGGTTCAGGAGTTATTCACAGAAACATGGTTCTGAAC
The DNA here is from genome assembly GCF_050947455.1 of Rhinoderma darwinii. Classification (NCBI taxonomy): domain Eukaryota; kingdom Metazoa; phylum Chordata; class Amphibia; order Anura; family Rhinodermatidae; genus Rhinoderma; species Rhinoderma darwinii. The sequence continues at coordinate 71,130 of NW_027461898.1, read as the reverse complement.
ATGCTGCCAATTTCTCGTCTGGGAAACATGCAGAGAAGTCCAAGATAGTGTTTTTTAGACTGGCTGCCACGAGCTGAATCGAATGCAGCCAAGAGCGAGCGTCTAGGACTTACGGTTCAGGAGTTATTCACAGAAACATGGTTCTTTTACTGCCAGCCGCGAAAGCGAAAATAACCAAGATCGAGCGTCTAGGATTTACTTGTCAATAACTCGCCTGGGAAACATCCAGAGAAGTCAAACACAGTGCTCCTATACTAATTGCCAGGCGCTGAGACGAATGCCGCCAAGATCGAGCGTCTAGGACTTACGGTTCAGGAGTTATTCACAGAAACATGGTTCTGAACATGCTGCCAATTTCTCGCCTGGGAAACATGCAGAGAAGTCCAAGATAGTGTTTTTTAGACTGGCTGCCACGAGCTGAATCGAATGCAGCCAAGAGCGAGCGTCTAGGACTTACGGTTCAGGAGTTATTCACAGAAACATGGTTCTGAACATGCTGCCAATTGCTCGCCTGGGAAACATGCAGAGAAGTCCAAGATAGTGTTTTTTAGACTGGCTGCCACGAGCTGAATCGAATGCAGCCAAGAGCGAGCGTCTAGGACTTACGGTTCAGGAGTTATTCACAGAAACATGGTTCTGAACATGCTGCCAATTGCTCGCCTGGGAAACATGCAGAGAAGTCCAAGATAGTGTTTTTTAGACTGGCTGCCACGAGCTGAATCGAATGCAGCCAAGAGCGAGCGTCTAGGACTTACGGTTCAGGAGTTATTCACAGAAACATGGTTCTTTTACTGCCAGCCGCGAAAGCGAAAATAACCAAGATCGAGCGTCTAGGATTTACTTGTCAATAACTCGCCTGGGAAACATCCAGAGAAGTCAAACACAGTGCTCCTATACTAATTGCCAGGCGCTGAGACGAATGCCGCCAAGATCGAGCGTCTAGGACTTACGGTTCAAGAATTAGCTTTAGAAACATTTGCCTTAGGAACATGCAGAGAAGTCCAAGATAGTGTTTTTTAGACTGGCTGCCACGAGCTGAATCGAATGCAGCCAAGAGCGAGCGTCTAGGACTTACGGTTCAGGAGTTATTCACAGAAACATGGTTCTGAACATGCTGCCAATTGCTCGCCTGGGAAACATGCAGAGAAGTCCAAGATAGTGTTTTTTAGACTGGCTGCCACGAGCTGAATCGAATGCCGCCAAGATCGAGCGTCTAGGACTTACGGTTCAGGAGTTATTCACAGAAACATGGTTCTGAACATGCTGCCAATTGCTCGCCTGGGAAACATGCAGAGAAGTCCAAGATAGTGTTTTTTAGACTGGCTGCCACGAGCTGAATCGAATGCAGCCAAGAGCGAGCGTCTAGGACTTACGGTTCAGGAGTTATTCACAGAAACATGGTTCTGAACATGCTGCCAATTGCTCGCCTGGGAAACATGCAGAGAAGTCCAAGATAGTGTTTTTTAGACTGGCTGCCACGAGCTGAATCGAATGCAGCCAAGAGCGAGCGTCTAGGACTTACGGTTCAGGAGTTATTCACAGAAACATGGTTCTTTTACTGCCAGCCGCGAAAGCGAAAATAACCAAGATCGAGCGTCTAGGATTTACTTGTCAATAACTCGCCTGGGAAACATCCAGAGAAGTCAAACACAGTGCTCCTATACTAATTGCCAGGCGCTGAGACGAATGCCGCCAAGATCGAGCGTCTAGGACTTACGGTTCAGGAGTTATTCACAGAAACATGGTTCTGAACATGCTGCCAATTTCTCGTCTGGGAAACATGCAGAGAAGTCCAAGATAGTGTTTTTTAGACTGGCTGCCACGAGCTGAATCGAATGCAGCCAAGAGCGAGCGTCTAGGACTTACGGTTCAGGAGTTATTCACAGAAACATGGTTCTTTTACTGCCAGCCGCGAAAGCGAAAATAACCAAGATCGAGCGTCTAGGATTTACTTGTCAATAACTCGCCTGGGAAACATCCAGAGAAGTCAAACACAGTGCTCCTATACTAATTGCCAGGCGCTGAGACGAATGCCGCCAAGATCGAGCGTCTAGGACTTACGGTTCAGGAGTTATTCACAGAAACATGGTTCTGAACATGCTGCCAATTTCTCGCCTGGGAAACATGCAGAGAAGTCCAAGATAGTGTTTTTTAGACTGGCTGCCACGAGCTGAATCGAATGCAGCCAAGAGCGAGCGTCTAGGACTTACGGTTCAGGAGTTATTCACAGAAACATGGTTCTGAACATGCTGCCAATTGCTCGCCTGGGAAACATGCAGAGAAGTCCAAGATAGTGTTTTTTAGACTGGCTGCCACGAGCTGAATCGAATGCCGCCAAGATCGAGCGTCTAGGACTTACGGTTCAGGAGTTATTCACAGAAACATGGTTCTGAACATGCTGCCAATTGCTCGCCTGGGAAACATGCAGAGAAGTCCAAGATAGTGTTTTTTAGACTGGCTGCCACGAGCTGAATCGAATGCAGCCAAGAGCGAGCGTCTAGGACTTACGGTTCAGGAGTTATTCACAGAAACATGGTTCTGAACATGCTGCCAATTGCTCGCCTGGGAAACATGCAGAGAAGTCCAAGATAGTGTTTTTTAGACTGGCTGCCACGAGCTGAATCGAATGCAGCCAAGAGCGAGCGTCTAGGACTTACGGTTCAGGAGTTATTCACAGAAACATGGTTCTGAACATGCTGCCAATTGCTCGCCTGGGAAACATGCAGAGAAGTCCAAGATAGTGTTTTTTAGACTGGCTGCCACGAGCTGAATCGAATGCAGCCAAGAGCGAGCGTCTAGGACTTACGGTTCAGGAGTTATTCACAGAAACATGGTTCTTTTACTGCCAGCCGCGAAAGCGAAAATAACCAAGATCGAGCGTCTAGGATTTACTTGTCAATAACTCGCCTGGGAAACATCCAGAGAAGTCAAACACAGTGCTCCTATACTAATTGCCAGGCGCTGAGACGAATGCCGCCAAGATCGAGCGTCTAGGACTTACGGTTCAGGAGTTATTCACAGAAACATGGTTCTGAACATGCTGCCAATTTCTCGCCTGGGAAACATGCAGAGAAGTCCAAGATAGTGTTTTTTAGACTGGCTGCCACGAGCTGAATCGAATGCAGCCAAGAGCGAGCGTCTAGGACTTACGGTTCAGGAGTTATTCACAGAAACATGGTTCCTTTACTGCCAGCCGCGAAAGCGAAAATAACCAAGATCGAGCGTCTAGGATTTACTTGTCAATAACTCGCCTGGGAAACATCCAGAGAAGTCAAACACAGTGCTCCTATACTAATTGCCAGGCGCTGAGACGAATGCCGCCAAGATCGAGCGTCTAGGACTTACGGTTCAGGAGTTATTCACAGAAACATGGTTCTGAACATGCTGCCAATTTCTCGCCTGGGAAACATGCAGAGAAGTCCAAGATAGTGTTTTTTAGACTGGCTGCCACGAGCTGAATCGAATGCAGCCAAGAGCGAGCGTCTAGGACTTACAGTTCAGGAGTTATTCACAGAAACATGGTTCTGAACATGCTGCCAATTGCTCGCCTGGGAAACATGCAGAGAAGTCCAAGATAGTGTTTTTTAGACTGGCTGCCACGAGCTGAATCGAATGCAGCCAAGAGCGAGCGTCTAGGACTTACGGTTCAGGAGTTATTCACAGAAACATGGTTCTTTTACTGCCAGCCGCGAAAGCGAAAATAACCAAGATCGAGCGTCTAGGATTTACTTGTCAATAACTCGCCTGGGAAACATCCAGAGAAGTCAAACACAGTGCTCCTATACTAATTGCCAGGCGCTGAGACGAATGCCGCCAAGATCGAGCGTCTAGGACTTACGGTTCAGGAGTTATTCACAGAAACATGGTTCTGAACATGCTGCCAATTTCTCGCCTGGGAAACATGCAGAGAAGTCCAAGATAGTGTTTTTTAGACTGGCTGCCACGAGCTGAATCGAATGCAGCCAAGAGCGAGCGTCTAGGACTTACGGTTCAGGAGTTATTCACAGAAACATGGTTCTGAACATGCTGCCAATTGCTCGCCTGGGAAACATGCAGAGAAGTCCAAGATAGTGTTTTTTAGACTGGCTGCCACGAGCTGAATCGAATGCAGCCAAGAGCGAGCGTCTAGGACTTACGGTTCAGGAGTTATTCACAGAAACATGGTTCTGAACATGCTGCCAATTTCTCGCCTGGGAAACATGCAGAGAAGTCCAAGATAGTGTTTTTTAGACTGGCTGCCACGAGCTGAATCGAATGCAGCCAAGAGCGAGCGTCTAGGACTTACGGTTCAGGAGTTATTCACAGAAACATGGTTCTGAACATGCTGCCAATTGCTCGCCTGGGAAACATGCAGAGAAGTCCAAGATAGTGTTTTTTAGACTGGCTGCCACGAGCTGAATCGAATGCAGCCAAGAGCGAGCGTCTAGGACTTACGGTTCAGGAGTTATTCACAGAAACATGGTTCTGAACATGCTGCCAATTGCTCGCCTGGGAAACATGCAGAGAAGTCCAAGATAGTGTTTTTTAGACTGGCTGCCACGAGCTGAATCGAATGCAGCCAAGAGCGAGCGTCTAGGACTTACGGTTCAGGAGTTATTCACAGAAACATGGTTCTGAACATGCTGCCAATTGCTCGCCTGGGAAACATGCAGAGAAGTCCAAGATAGTGTTTTTTAGACTGGCTGCCACGAGCTGAATCGAATGCAGCCAAGAGCGAGCGTCTAGGACTTACGGTTCAGGAGTTATTCACAGAAACATGGTTCTTTTACTGCCAGCCGCGAAAGCGAAAATAACCAAGATCGAGCGTCTAGGATTTACTTGTCAATAACTCGCCTGGGAAACATCCAGAGAAGTCAAACACAGTGCTCCTATACTAATTGCCAGGCGCTGAGACGAATGCCGCCAAGATCGAGCGTCTAGGACTTACGGTTCAGGAGTTATTCACAGAAACATGGTTCTGAACATGCTGCCAATTTCTCGCCTGGGAAACATGCAGAGAAGTCCAAGATAGTGTTTTTTAGACTGGCTGCCACGAGCTGAATCGAATGCAGCCAAGAGCGAGCGTCTAGGACTTACGGTTCAGGAGTTATTCACAGAAACATGGTTCTTTTACTGCCAGCCGCGAAAGCGAAAATAACCAAGATCGAGCGTCTAGGATTTACTTGTCAATAACTCGCCTGGGAAACATCCAGAGAAGTCAAACACAGTGCTCCTATACTAATTGCCAGGCGCTGAGACGAATGCCGCCAAGATCGAGCGTCTAGGACTTACGGTTCAGGAGTTATTCACAGAAACATGGTTCTGAACATGCTGCCAATTTCTCGCCTGGGAAACATGCAGAGAAGTCCAAGATAGTGTTTTTTAGACTGGCTGCCACGAGCTGAATCGAATGCAGCCAAGAGCGAGCGTCTAGGACTTACAGTTCAGGAGTTATTCACAGAAACATGGTTCTGAACATGCTGCCAATTGCTCGCCTGGGAAACATGCAGAGAAGTCCAAGATAGTGTTTTTTAGACTGGCTGCCACGAGCTGAATCGAATGCAGCCAAGAGCGAGCGTCTAGGACTTACGGTTCAGGAGTTATTCACAGAAACATGGTTCTTTTACTGCCAGCCGCGAAAGCGAAAATAACCAAGATCGAGCGTCTAGGATTTACTTGTCAATAACTCGCCTGGGAAACATCCAGAGAAGTCAAACACAGTGCTCCTATACTAATTGCCAGGCGCTGAGACGAATGCCGCCAAGATCGAGCGTCTAGGACTTACGGTTCAGGAGTTATTCACAGAAACATGGTTCTGAACATGCTGCCAATTTCTCGCCTGGGAAACATGCAGAGAAGTCCAAGATAGTGTTTTTTAGACTGGCTGCCACGAGCTGAATCGAATGCAGCCAAGAGCGAGCGTCTAGGACTTACGGTTCAGGAGTTATTCACAGAAACATGGTTCTGAACATGCTGCCAATTGCTCGCCTGGGAAACATGCAGAGAAGTCCAAGATAGTGTTTTTTAGACTGGCTGCCACGAGCTGAATCGAATGCAGCCAAGAGCGAGCGTCTAGGACTTACGGTTCAGGAGTTATTCACAGAAACATGGTTCTGAACATGCTGCCAATTGCTCGCCTGGGAAACATGCAGAGAAGTCCAAGATAGTGTTTTTTAGACTGGCTGCCACGAGCTGAATCGAATGCAGCCAAGAGCGAGCGTCTAGGACTTACGGTTCAGGAGTTATTCACAGAAACATGGTTCTGAACATGCTGCCAATTTCTCGCCTGGGAAACATGCAGAGAAGTCCAAGATAGTGTTTTTTAGACTGGCTGCCACGAGCTGAATCGAATGCAGCCAAGAGCGAGCGTCTAGGACTTACGGTTCAGGAGTTATTCACAGAAACATGGTTCTGAACATGCTGCCAATTGCTCGCCTGGGAAACATGCAGAGAAGTCCAAGATAGTGTTTTTTAGACTGGCTGCCACGAGCTGAATCGAATGCAGCCAAGAGCGAGCGTCTAGGACTTACGGTTCAGGAGTTATTCACAGAAACATGGTTCTGAACATGCTGCCAATTGCTCGCCTGGGAAACATGCAGAGAAGTCCAAGATAGTGTTTTTTAGACTGGCTGCCACGAGCTGAATCGAATGCCGCCAAGATCGAGCGTCTAGGACTTACGGTTCAGGAGTTATTCACAGAAACATGGTTCTGAACATGCTGCCAATTGCTCGCCTGGGAAACATGCAGAGAAGTCCAAGATAGTGTTTTTTAGACTGGCTGCCACGAGCTGAATCGAATGCAGCCAAGAGCGAGCGTCTAGGACTTACGGTTCAGGAGTTATTCACAGAAACATGGTTCTGAACATGCTGCCAATTGCTCGCCTGGGAAACATGCAGAGAAGTCCAAGATAGTGTTTTTTAGACTGGCTGCCACGAGCTGAATCGAATGCAGCCAAGAGCGAGCGTCTAGGACTTACGGTTCAGGAGTTATTCACAGAAACATGGTTCTTTTACTGCCAGCCGCGAAAGCGAAAATAACCAAGATCGAGCGTCTAGGATTTACTTGTCAATAACTCGCCTGGGAAACATCCAGAGAAGTCAAACACAGTGCTCCTATACTAATTGCCAGGCGCTGAGACGAATGCCGCCAAGATCGAGCGTCTAGGACTTACGGTTCAGGAGTTATTCACAGAAACATGGTTCTGAACATGCTGCCAATTTCTCGTCTGGGAAACATGCAGAGAAGTCCAAGATAGTGTTTTTTAGACTGGCTGCCACGAGCTGAATCGAATGCAGCCAAGAGCGAGCGTCTAGGACTTACGGTTCAGGAGTTATTCACAGAAACATGGTTCTTTTACTGCCAGCCGCGAAAGCGAAAATAACCAAGATCGAGCGTCTAGGATTTACTTGTCAATAACTCGCCTGGGAAACATCCAGAGAAGTCAAACACAGTGCTCCTATACTAATTGCCAGGCGCTGAGACGAATGCCGCCAAGATCGAGCGTCTAGGACTTACGGTTCAGGAGTTATTCACAGAAACATGGTTCTGAACATGCTGCCAATTTCTCGCCTGGGAAACATGCAGAGAAGTCCAAGATAGTGTTTTTTAGACTGGCTGCCACGAGCTGAATCGAATGCCGCCAAGATCGAGCGTCTAGGACTTACGGTTCAGGAGTTATTCACAGAAACATGGTTCTGAACATGCTGCCAATTGCTCGCCTGGGAAACATGCAGAGAAGTCCAAGATAGTGTTTTTTAGACTGGCTGCCACGAGCTGAATCGAATGCAGCCAAGAGCGAGCGTCTAGGACTTACGGTTCAGGAGTTATTCACAGAAACATGGTTCTGAACATGCTGCCAATTGCTCGCCTGGGAAACATGCAGAGAAGTCCAAGATAGTGTTTTTTAGACTGGCTGCCACGAGCTGAATCGAATGCAGCCAAGAGCGAGCGTCTAGGACTTACGGTTCAGGAGTTATTCACAGAAACATGGTTCTTTTACTGCCAGCCGCGAAAGCGAAAATAACCAAGATCGAGCGTCTAGGATTTACTTGTCAATAACTCGCCTGGGAAACATCCAGAGAAGTCAAACACAGTGCTCCTATACTAATTGCCAGGCGCTGAGACGAATGCCGCCAAGATCGAGCGTCTAGGACTTACGGTTCAGGAGTTATTCACAGAAACATGGTTCTGAACATGCTGCCAATTTCTCGTCTGGGAAACATGCAGAGAAGTCCAAGATAGTGTTTTTTAGACTGGCTGCCACGAGCTGAATCGAATGCAGCCAAGAGCGAGCGTCTAGGACTTACGGTTCAGGAGTTATTCACAGAAACATGGTTCTTTTACTGCCAGCCGTGAAAGCGAAAATAACCAAGATCGAGCGTCTAGGATTTACTTGTCAATAACTCGCCTGGGAAACATCCAGAGAAGTCAAACACAGTGCTCCTATACTAATTGCCAGGCGCTGAGACGAATGCCGCCAAGATCGAGCGTCTAGGACTTACGGTTCAGGAGTTATTCACAGAAACATGGTTCTGAACATGCTGCCAATTTCTCGCCTGGGAAACATGCAGAGAAGTCCAAGATAGTGTTTTTTAGACTGGCTGCCACGAGCTGAATCGAATGCAGCCAAGAGCGAGCGTCTAGGACTTACGGTTCAGGAGTTATTCACAGAAACATGGTTCTGAACATGCTGCCAATTGCTCGCCTGGGAAACATGCAGAGAAGTCCAAGATAGTGTTTTTTAGACTGGCTGCCACGAGCTGAATCGAATGCAGCCAAGAGCGAGCGTCTAGGACTTACGGTTCAGGAGTTATTCACAGAAACATGGTTCTGAACATGCTGCCAATTGCTCGCCTGGGAAACATGCAGAGAAGTCCAAGATAGTGTTTTTTAGACTGGCTGCCACGAGCTGAATCGAATGCAGCCAAGAGCGAGCGTCTAGGACTTACGGTTCAGGAGTTATTCACAGAAACATGGTTCTTTTACTGCCAGCCGCGAAAGCGAAAATAACCAAGATCGAGCGTCTAGGATTTACTTGTCAATAACTCGCCTGGGAAACATCCAGAGAAGTCAAACACAGTGCTCCTATACTAATTGCCAGGCGCTGAGACGAATGCCGCCAAGATCGAGCGTCTAGGACTTACGGTTCAAGAATTAGCTTTAGAAACATTTGCCTTAGGAACATGCAGAGAAGTCCAAGATAGTGTTTTTTAGACTGGCTGCCACGAGCTGAATCGAATGCAGCCAAGAGCGAGCGTCTAGGACTTACGGTTCAGGAGTTATTCACAGAAACATGGTTCTGAACATGCTGCCAATTGCTCGCCTGGGAAACATGCAGAGAAGTCCAAGATAGTGTTTTTTAGACTGGCTGCCACGAGCTGAATCGAATGCCGCCAAGATCGAGCGTCTAGGACTTACGGTTCAGGAGTTATTCACAGAAACATGGTTCTGAACATGCTGCCAATTGCTCGCCTGGGAAACATGCAGAGAAGTCCAAGATAGTGTTTTTTAGACTGGCTGCCACGAGCTGAATCGAATGCAGCCAAGAGCGAGCGTCTAGGACTTACGGTTCAGGAGTTATTCACAGAAACATGGTTCTGAACATGCTGCCAATTGCTCGCCTGGGAAACATGCAGAGAAGTCCAAGATAGTGTTTTTTAGACTGGCTGCCACGAGCTGAATCGAATGCAGCCAAGAGCGAGCGTCTAGGACTTACGGTTCAGGAGTTATTCACAGAAACATGGTTCTTTTACTGCCAGCCGCGAAAGCGAAAATAACCAAGATCGAGCGTCTAGGATTTACTTGTCAATAACTCGCCTGGGAAACATCCAGAGAAGTCAAACACAGTGCTCCTATACTAATTGCCAGGCGCTGAGACGAATGCCGCCAAGATCGAGCGTCTAGGACTTACGGTTCAGGAGTTATTCACAGAAACATGGTTCTGAACATGCTGCCAATTTCTCGTCTGGGAAACATGCAGAGAAGTCCAAGATAGTGTTTTTTAGACTGGCTGCCACGAGCTGAATCGAATGCAGCCAAGAGCGAGCGTCTAGGACTTACGGTTCAGGAGTTATTCACAGAAACATGGTTCTTTTACTGCCAGCCGCGAAAGCGAAAATAACCAAGATCGAGCGTCTAGGATTTACTTGTCAATAACTCGCCTGGGAAACATCCAGAGAAGTCAAACACAGTGCTCCTATACTAATTGCCAGGCGCTGAGACGAATGCCGCCAAGATCGAGCGTCTAGGACTTACGGTTCAGGAGTTATTCACAGAAACATGGTTCTGAACATGCTGCCAATTTCTCGCCTGGGAAACATGCAGAGAAGTCCAAGATAGTGTTTTTTAGACTGGCTGCCACGAGCTGAATCGAATGCAGCCAAGAGCGAGCGTCTAGGACTTACGGTTCAGGAGTTATTCACAGAAACATGGTTCTGAACATGCTGCCAATTGCTCGCCTGGGAAACATGCAGAGAAGTCCAAGATAGTGTTTTTTAGACTGGCTGCCACGAGCTGAATCGAATGCCGCCAAGATCGAGCGTCTAGGACTTACGGTTCAGGAGTTATTCACAGAAACATGGTTCTGAACATGCTGCCAATTGCTCGCCTGGGAAACATGCAGAGAAGTCCAAGATAGTGTTTTTTAGACTGGCTGCCACGAGCTGAATCGAATGCAGCCAAGAGCGAGCGTCTAGGACTTACGGTTCAGGAGTTATTCACAGAAACATGGTTCTGAACATGCTGCCAATTGCTCGCCTGGGAAACATGCAGAGAAGTCCAAGATAGTGTTTTTTAGACTGGCTGCCACGAGCTGAATCGAATGCAGCCAAGAGCGAGCGTCTAGGACTTACGGTTCAGGAGTTATTCACAGAAACATGGTTCTGAACATGCTGCCAATTGCTCGCCTGGGAAACATGCAGAGAAGTCCAAGATAGTGTTTTTTAGACTGGCTGCCACGAGCTGAATCGAATGCAGCCAAGAGCGAGCGTCTAGGACTTACGGTTCAGGAGTTATTCACAGAAACATGGTTCTTTTACTGCCAGCCGCGAAAGCGAAAATAACCAAGATCGAGCGTCTAGGATTTACTTGTCAATAACTCGCCTGGGAAACATCCAGAGAAGTCAAACACAGTGCTCCTATACTAATTGCCAGGCGCTGAGACGAATGCCGCCAAGATCGAGCGTCTAGGACTTACGGTTCAGGAGTTATTCACAGAAACATGGTTCTGAACATGCTGCCAATTTCTCGCCTGGGAAACATGCAGAGAAGTCCAAGATAGTGTTTTTTAGACTGGCTGCCACGAGCTGAATCGAATGCAGCCAAGAGCGAGCGTCTAGGACTTACGGTTCAGGAGTTATTCACAGAAACATGGTTCTTTTACTGCCAGCCGCGAAAGCGAAAATAACCAAGATCGAGCGTCTAGGATTTACTTGTCAATAACTCGCCTGGGAAACATCCAGAGAAGTCAAACACAGTGCTCCTATACTAATTGCCAGGCGCTGAGACGAATGCCGCCAAGATCGAGCGTCTAGGACTTACGGTTCAGGAGTTATTCACAGAAACATGGTTCTGAACATGCTGCCAATTTCTCGCCTGGGAAACATGCAGAGAAGTCCAAGATAGTGTTTTTTAGACTGGCTGCCACGAGCTGAATCGAATGCAGCCAAGAGCGAGCGTCTAGGACTTACAGTTCAGGAGTTATTCACAGAAACATGGTTCTGAACATGCTGCCAATTGCTCGCCTGGGAAACATGCAGAGAAGTCCAAGATAGTGTTTTTTAGACTGGCTGCCACGAGCTGAATCGAATGCAGCCAAGAGCGAGCGTCTAGGACTTACGGTTCAGGAGTTATTCACAGAAACATGGTTCTTTTACTGCCAGCCGCGAAAGCGAAAATAACCAAGATCGAGCGTCTAGGATTTACTTGTCAATAACTCGCCTGGGAAACATCCAGAGAAGTCAAACACAGTGCTCCTATACTAATTGCCAGGCGCTGAGACGAATGCCGCCAAGATCGAGCGTCTAGGACTTACGGTTCAGGAGTTATTCACAGAAACATGGTTCTGAACATGCTGCCAATTTCTCGCCTGGGAAACATGCAGAGAAGTCCAAGATAGTGTTTTTTAGACTGGCTGCCACGAGCTGAATCGAATGCAGCCAAGAGCGAGCGTCTAGGACTTACGGTTCAGGAGTTATTCACAGAAACATGGTTCTGAACATGCTGCCAATTGCTCGCCTGGGAAACATGCAGAGAAGTCCAAGATAGTGTTTTTTAGACTGGCTGCCACGAGCTGAATCGAATGCAGCCAAGAGCGAGCGTCTAGGACTTACGGTTCAGGAGTTATTCACAGAAACATGGTTCTGAACATGCTGCCAATTTCTCGCCTGGGAAACATGCAGAGAAGTCCAAGATAGTGTTTTTTAGACTGGCTGCCACGAGCTGAATCGAATGCAGCCAAGAGCGAGCGTCTAGGACTTACGGTTCAGGAGTTATTCACAGAAACATGGTTCTGAACATGCTGCCAATTGCTCGCCTGGGAAACATGCAGAGAAGTCCAAGATAGTGTTTTTTAGACTGGCTGCCACGAGCTGAATCGAATGCAGCCAAGAGCGAGCGTCTAGGACTTACGGTTCAGGAGTTATTCACAGAAACATGGTTCTGAACATGCTGCCAATTGCTCGCCTGGGAAACATGCAGAGAAGTCCAAGATAGTGTTTTTTAGACTGGCTGCCACGAGCTGAATCGAATGCAGCCAAGAGCGAGCGTCTAGGACTTACGGTTCAGGAGTTATTCACAGAAACATGGTTCTTTTACTGCCAGCCGCGAAAGCGAAAATAACCAAGATCGAGCGTCTAGGATTTACTTGTCAATAACTCGCCTGGGAAACATCCAGAGAAGTCAAACACAGTGCTCCTATACTAATTGCCAGGCGCTGAGACGAATGCCGCCAAGATCGAGCGTCTAGGACTTACGGTTCAGGAGTTATTCACAGAAACATGGTTCTGAACATGCTGCCAATTTCTCGTCTGGGAAACATGCAGAGAAGTCCAAGATAGTGTTTTTTAGACTGGCTGCCACGAGCTGAATCGAATGCAGCCAAGAGCGAGCGTCTAGGACTTACGGTTCAGGAGTTATTCACAGAAACATGGTTCTTTTACTGCAAGCCGCGAAAGCGAAAATAACCAAGATCGAGCGTCTAGGATTTACTTGTCAATAACTCGCCTGGGAAACATCCAGAGAAGTCAAACACAGTGCTCCTATACTAATTGCCAGGCGCTGAGACGAATGCCGCCAAGATCGAGCGTCTAGGACTTACGGTTCAGGAGTTATTCACAGAAACATGGTTCTGAACATGCTGCCAATTTCTCGTCTGGGAAACATGCAGAGAAGTCCAAGATAGTGTTTTTTAGACTGGCTGCCACGAGCTGAATCGAATGCAGCCAAGAGCGAGCGTCTAGGACTTACGGTTCAGGAGTTATTCACAGAAACATGGTTCTTTTACTGCCAGCCGCGAAAGCGAAAATAACCAAGATCGAGCGTCTAGGATTTACTTGTCAATAACTCGCCTGGGAAACATCCAGAGAAGTCAAACACAGTGCTCCTATACTAATTGCCAGGCGCTGAGACGAATGCCGCCAAGATCGAGCGTCTAGGACTTACGGTTCAGGAGTTATTCACAGAAACATGGTTCTGAACATGCTGCCAATTTCTCGCCTGGGAAACATGCAGAGAAGTCCAAGATAGTGTTTTTTAGACTGGCTGCCACGAGCTGAATCGAATGCAGCCAAGAGCGAGCGTCTAGGACTTACGGTTCAGGAGTTATTCACAGAAACATGGTTCTTTTACTGCCAGCCGCGAAAGCGAAAATAACCAAGATCGAGCATCTAGGATTTACTTGTCAATAACTCGCCTGGGAAACATCCAGAGAAGTCAAACACAGTGCTCCTATACTAATTGCCAGGCGCTGAGACGAATGCCGCCAAGATCGAGCGTCTAGGACTTACGGTTCAGGAGTTATTCACAGAAACATGGTTCTGAACATGCTGCCAATTTCTCGCCTGGGAAACATGCAGAGAAGTCCAAGATAGTGTTTTTTAGACTGGCTGCCACGAGCTGAATCGAATGCAGCCAAGAGCGAGCGTCTAGGACTTACAGTTCAGGAGTTATTCACAGAAACATGGTTCTGAACATGCTGCCAATTGCTCGCCTGGGAAACATGCAGAGAAGTCCAAGATAGTGTTTTTTAGACTGGCTGCCACGAGCTGAATCGAATGCAGCCAAGAGCGAGCGTCTAGGACTTACGGTTCAGGAGTTATTCACAGAAACATGGTTCTTTTACTGCCAGCCGCGAAAGCGAAAATAACCAAGATCGAGCGTCTAGGATTTACTTGTCAATAACTCGCCTGGGAAACATCCAGAGAAGTCAAACACAGTGCTCCTATACTAATTGCCAGGCGCTGAGACGAATGCCGCCAAGATCGAGCGTCTAGGACTTACGGTTCAGGAGTTATTCACAGAAACATGGTTCTGAACATGCTGCCAATTTCTCGCCTGGGAAACATGCAGAGAAGTCCAAGATAGTGTTTTTTAGACTGGCTGCCACGAGCTGAATCGAATGCAGCCAAGAGCGAGCGTCTAGGACTTACGGTTCAGGAGTTATTCACAGAAACATGGTTCTGAACATGCTGCCAATTTCTCGCCTGGGAAACATGCAGAGAAGTCCAAGATAGTGTTTTTTAGACTGGCTGCCACGAGCTGAATCGAATGCAGCCAAGAGCGAGCGTCTAGGACTTACGGTTCAGGAGTTATTCACAGAAACATGGTTCTGAACATGCTGCCAATTGCTCGCCTGGGAAACATGCAGAGAAGTCCAAGATAGTGTTTTTTAGACTGGCTGCCACGAGCTGAATCGAATGCAGCCAAGAGCGAGCGTCTAGGACTTACGGTTCAGGAGTTATTCACAGAAACATGGTTCTGAACATGCTGCCAATTGCTCGCCTGGGAAACATGCAGAGAAGTCCAAGATAGTGTTTTTTAGACTGGCTGCCACGAGCTGAATCGAATGCAGCCAAGAGCGAGCGTCTAGGACTTACGGTTCAGGAGTTATTCACAGAAACATGGTTCTGAACATGCTGCCAATTGCTCGCCTGGGAAACATGCAGAGAAGTCCAAGATAGTGTTTTTTAGACTGGCTGCCACGAGCTGAATCGAATGCAGCCAAGAGCGAGCGTCTAGGACTTACGGTTCAGGAGTTATTCACAGAAACATGGTTCTTTTACTGCCAGCCGCGAAAGCGAAAATAACCAAGATCGAGCGTCTAGGATTTACTTGTCAATAACTCGCCTGGGAAACATCCAGAGAAGTCAAACACAGTGCTCCTATACTAATTGCCAGGCGCTGAGACGAATGCCGCCAAGATCGAGCGTCTAGGACTTACGGTTCAGGAGTTATTCACAGAAACATGGTTCTGAACATGCTGCCAATTTCTCGTCTGGGAAACATGCAGAGAAGTCCAAGATAGTGTTTTTTAGACTGGCTGCCACGAGCTGAATCGAATGCAGCCAAGAGCGAGCGTCTAGGACTTACGGTTCAGGAGTTATTCACAGAAACATGGTTCTTTTACTGCAAGCCGCGAAAGCGAAAATAACCAAGATCGAGCGTCTAGGATTTACTTGTCAATAACTCGCCTGGGAAACATCCAGAGAAGTCAAACACAGTGCTCCTATACTAATTGCCAGGCGCTGAGACGAATGCCGCCAAGATCGAGCGTCTAGGACTTACGGTTCAAGAATTAGCTTTAGAAACATTTGCCTTAGGAACATGCAGAGAAGTCCAAGATAGTGTTTTTTAGACTGGCTGCCACGAGCTGAATCGAATGCAGCCAAGAGCGAGCGTCTAGGACTTACGGTTCAGGAGTTATTCACAGAAACATGGTTCTGAACATGCTGCCAATTGCTCGCCTGGGAAACATGCAGAGAAGTCCAAGATAGTGTTTTTTAGACTGGCTGCCACGAGCTGAATCGAATGCAGCCAAGAGCGAGCGTCTAGGACTTACGGTTCAGGAGTTATTCACAGAAACATGGTTCTGAACATGCTGCCAATTGCTCGTCTGGGAAACATGCAGAGAAGTCCAAGATAGTGTTTTTTAGACTGGCTGCCACGAGCTGAATCGAATGCAGCCAAGAGCGAGCGTCTAGGACTTACGGTTCAGGAGTTATTCACAGAAACATGGTTCTTTTACTGCAAGCCGCGAAAGCGAAAATAACCAAGATCGAGCGTCTAGGATTTACTTGTCAATAACTCGCCTGGGAAACATCCAGAGAAGTCAAACACAGTGCTCCTATACTAATTGCCAGGCGCTGAGACGAATGCCGCCAAGATCGAGCGTCTAGGACTTACGGTTCAGGAGTTATTCACAGAAACATGGTTCTGAACATGCTGCCAATTTCTCGCCTGGGAAACATGCAGAGAAGTCCAAGATAGTGTTTTTTAGACTGGCTGCCACGAGCTGAATCGAATGCAGCCAAGAGCGAGCGTCTAGGACTTACGGTTCAGGAGTTATTCACAGAAACATGGTTCTGAACATGCTGCCAATTGCTCGCCTGGGAAACATGCAGAGAAGTCCAAGATAGTGTTTTTTAGACTGGCTGCCACGAGCTGAATCGAATGCAGCCAAGAGCGAGCGTCTAGGACTTACGGTTCAGGAGTTATTCACAGAAACATGGTTCTGAACATGCTGCCAATTGCTCGCCTGGGAAACATGCAGAGAAGTCCAAGATAGTGTTTTTTAGACTGGCTGCCACGAGCTGAATCGAATGCAGCCAAGAGCGAGCGTCTAGGACTTACGGTTCAGGAGTTATTCACAGAAACATGGTTCTTTTACTGCCAGCCGCGAAAGCGAAAATAACCAAGATCGAGCGTCTAGGATTTACTTGTCAATAACTCGCCTGGGAAACATCCAGAGAAGTCAAACACAGTGCTCCTATACTAATTGCCAGGCGCTGAGACGAATGCCGCCAAGATCGAGCGTCTAGGACTTACGGTTCAGGAGTTATTCACAGAAACATGGTTCTGAACATGCTGCCAATTTCTCGCCTGGGAAACATGCAGAGAAGTCCAAGATAGTGTTTTTTAGACTGGCTGCCACGAGCTGAATCGAATGCAGCCAAGAGCGAGCGTCTAGGACTTACGGTTCAGGAGTTATTCACAGAAACATGGTTCTTTTACTGCCAGCCGCGAAAGCGAAAATAACCAAGATCGAGCGTCTAGGATTTACTTGTCAATAACTCGCCTGGGAAACATCCAGAGAAGTCAAACACAGTGCTCCTATACTAATTGCCAGGCGCTGAGACGAATGCCGCCAAGATCGAGCGTCTAGGACTTACGGTTCAGGAGTTATTCACAGAAACATGGTTCTGAACATGCTGCCAATTTCTCGCCTGGGAAACATGCAGAGAAGTCCAAGATAGTGTTTTTTAGACTGGCTGCCACGAGCTGAATCGAATGCAGCCAAGAGCGAGCGTCTAGGACTTACGGTTCAGGAGTTATTCACAGAAACATGGTTCTGAACATGCTGCCAATTGCTCGCCTGGGAAACATGCAGAGAAGTCCAAGATAGTGTTTTTTAGACTGGCTGCCACGAGCTGAATCGAATGCAGCCAAGAGCGAGCGTCTAGGACTTACGGTTCAGGAGTTATTCACAGAAACATGGTTCTGAACATGCTGCCAATTGCTCGCCTGGGAAACATGCAGAGAAGTCCAAGATAGTGTTTTTTAGACTGGCTGCCACGAGCTGAATCGAATGCAGCCAAGAGCGAGCGTCTAGGACTTACGGTTCAGGAGTTATTCACAGAAACATGGTTCTGAACATGCTGCCAATTGCTCGCCTGGGAAACATGCAGAGAAGTCCAAGATAGTGTTTTTTAGACTGGCTGCCACGAGCTGAATCGAATGCAGCCAAGAGCGAGCGTCTAGGACTTACGGTTCAGGAGTTATTCACAGAAACATGGTTCTGAACATGCTGCCAATTGCTCGCCTGGGAAACATGCAGAGAAGTCCAAGATAGTGTTTTTTAGACTGGCTGCCACGAGCTGAATCGAATGCAGCCAAGAGCGAGCGTCTAGGACTTACGGTTCAGGAGTTATTCACAGAAACATGGTTCTGAACATGCTGCCAATTGCTCGCCTGGGAAACATGCAGAGAAGTCCAAGATAGTGTTTTTTAGACTGGCTGCCACGAGCTGAATCGAATGCAGCCAAGAGCGAGCGTCTAGGACTTACGGTTCAGGAGTTATTCACAGAAACATGGTTCTGAACATGCTGCCAATTGCTCGCCTGGGAAACATGCAGAGAAGTCCAAGATAGTGTTTTTTAGACTGGCTGCCACGAGCTGAATCGAATGCAGCCAAGAGCGAGCGTCTAGGACTTACGGTTCAGGAGTTATTCACAGAAACATGGTTCTTTTACTGCCAGCCGCGAAAGCGAAAATAACCAAGATCGAGCGTCTAGGATTTACTTGTCAATAACTCGCCTGGGAAACATCCAGAGAAGTCAAACACAGTGCTCCTATACTAATTGCCAGGCGCTGAGACGAATGCCGCCAAGATCGAGCGTCTAGGACTTACGGTTCAAGAATTAGCTTTAGAAACATTTGCCTTAGGAACATGCAGAGAAGTCCAAGATAGTGTTTTTTAGACTGGCTGCCACGAGCTGAATCGAATGCAGCCAAGAGCGAGCGTCTAGGACTTACGGTTCAGGAGTTATTCACAGAAACATGGTTCTGAACATGCTGCCAATTGCTCGCCTGGGAAACATGCAGAGAAGTCCAAGATAGTGTTTTTTAGACTGGCTGCCACGAGCTGAATCGAATGCAGCCAAGAGCGAGCGTCTAGGACTTACGGTTCAGGAGTTATTCACAGAAACATGGTTCTTTTACTGCCAGCCGCGAAAGCGAAAATAACCAAGATCGAGCGTCTAGGATTTACTTGTCAATAACTCGCCTGGGAAACATCCAGAGAAGTCAAACACAGTGCTCCTATACTAATTGCCAGGCGCTGAGACGAATGCCGCCAAGATCGAGCGTCTAGGACTTACGGTTCAAGAATTAGCTTTAGAAACATTTGCCTTAGGAACATGCAGAGAAGTCCAAGATAGTGTTTTTTAGACTGGCTGCCACGAGCTGAATCGAATGCAGCCAAGAGCGAGCGTCTAGGACTTACGGTTCAGGAGTTATTCACAGAAACATGGTTCTGAACATGCTGCCAATTGCTCGCCTGGGAAACATGCAGAGAAGTCCAAGATAGTGTTTTTTAGACTGGCTGCCACGAGCTGAATCGAATGCAGCCAAGAGCGAGCGTCTAGGACTTACGGTTCAGGAGTTATTCACAGAAACATGGTTCTGAACATGCTGCCAATTGCTCGCCTGGGAAACATGCAGAGAAGTCCAAGATAGTGTTTTTTAGACTGGCTGCCACGAGCTGAATCGAATGCAGCCAAGAGCGAGCGTCTAGGACTTACGGTTCAGGAGTTATTCACAGAAACATGGTTCTGAACATGCTGCCAATTGCTCGCCTGGGAAACATGCAGAGAAGTCCAAGATAGTGTTTTTTAGACTGGCTGCCACGAGCTGAATCGAATGCAGCCAAGAGCGAGCGTCTAGGACTTACGGTTCAGGAGTTATTCACAGAAACATGGTTCTTTTACTGCCAGCCGCGAAAGCGAAAATAACCAAGATCGAGCGTCTAGGATTTACTTGTCAATAACTCGCCTGGGAAACATCCAGAGAAGTCAAACACAGTGCTCCTATACTAATTGCCAGGCGCTGAGACGAATGCCGCCAAGATCAAGCGTCTAGGACTTACGGTTCAGGAGTTATTCACAGAAACATGGTTCTGAACATGCTGCCAATTTCTCGCCTGGGAAACATGCAGAGAAGTCCAAGATAGTGTTTTTTAGACTGGCTGCCACGAGCTGAATCGAATGCAGCCAAGAGCGAGCGTCTAGGACTTACGGTTCAGGAGTTATTCACAGAAACATGGTTCTTTTACTGCCAGCCGCGAAAGCGAAAATAACCAAGATCGAGCGTCTAGGATTTACTTGTCAATAACTCGCCTGGGAAACATCCAGAGAAGTCAAACACAGTGCTCCTATACTAATTGCCAGGCGCTGAGACGAATGCCGCCAAGATCGAGCGTCTAGGACTTACGGTTCAGGAGTTATTCACAGAAACATGGTTCTGAACATGCTGCCAATTGCTCGCCTGGGAAACATGCAGAGAAGTCCAAGATAGTGTTTTTTAGACTGGCTGCCACGAGCTGAATCGAATGCAGCCAAGAGCGAGCGTCTAGGACTTACGGTTCAGGAGTTATTCACAGAAACATGGTTCTTTTACTGCCAGCCGCGAAAGCGAAAATAACCAAGATCGAGCGTCTAGGATTTACTTGTCAATAACTCGCCTGGGAAACATCCAGAGAAGTCAAACACAGTGCTCCTATACTAATTGCCAGGCGCTGAGACGAATGCCGCCAAGATCGAGCGTCTAGGACTTACGGTTCAAGAATTAGCTTTAGAAACATTTGCCTTAGGAACATGCAGAGAAGTCCAAGATAGTGTTTTTTAGACTGGCTGCCACGAGCTGAATCGAATGCAGCCAAGAGCGAGCGTCTAGGACTTACGGTTCAGGAGTTATTCACAGAAACATGGTTCTTTTACTGCCAGCCGCGAAAGCGAAAATAACCAAGATCGAGCGTCTAGGATTTACTTGTCAATAACTCGCCTGGGAAACATCCAGAGAAGTCAAACACAGTGCTCCTATACTAATTGCCAGGCGCTGAGACGAATGCCGCCAAGATCGAGCGTCTAGGACTTACGGTTCAGGAGTTATTCACAGAAACATGGTTCTGAACATGCTGCCAATTTCTCGCCTGGGAAACATGCAGAGAAGTCCAAGATAGTGTTTTTTAGACTGGCTGCCACGAGCTGAATCGAATGCCGCCAAGATCGAGCGTCTAGGACTTACGGTTCAGGAGTTATTCACAGAAACATGGTTCTGAACATGCTGCCAATTGCTCGCCTGGGAAACATGCAGAGAAGTCCAAGATAGTGTTTTTTAGACTGGCTGCCACGAGCTGAATCGAATGCAGCCAAGAGCGAGCGTCTAGGACTTACGGTTCAGGAGTTATTCACAGAAACATGGTTCTGAACATGCTGCCAATTGCTCGCCTGGGAAACATGCAGAGAAGTCCAAGATAGTGTTTTTTAGACTGGCTGCCACGAGCTGAATCGAATGCAGCCAAGAGCGAGCGTCTAGGACTTACGGTTCAGGAGTTATTCACAGAAACATGGTTCTTTTACTGCCAGCCGCGAAAGCGAAAATAACCAAGATCGAGCGTCTAGGATTTACTTGTCAATAACTCGCCTGGGAAACATCCAGAGAAGTCAAACACAGTGCTCCTATACTAATTGCCAGGCGCTGAGACGAATGCCGCCAAGATCGAGCGTCTAGGACTTACGGTTCAGGAGTTATTCACAGAAACATGGTTCTGAACATGCTGCCAATTTCTCGTCTGGGAAACATGCAGAGAAGTCCAAGATAGTGTTTTTTAGACTGGCTGCCACGAGCTGAATCGAATGCAGCCAAGAGCGAGCGTCTAGGACTTACGGTTCAGGAGTTATTCACAGAAACATGGTTCTTTTACTGCCAGCCGTGAAAGCGAAAATAACCAAGATCGAGCGTCTAGGATTTACTTGTCAATAACTCGCCTGGGAAACATCCAGAGAAGTCAAACACAGTGCTCCTATACTAATTGCCAGGCGCTGAGACGAATGCCGCCAAGATCGAGCGTCTAGGACTTACGGTTCAGGAGTTATTCACAGAAACATGGTTCTGAACATGCTGCCAATTTCTCGCCTGGGAAACATGCAGAGAAGTCCAAGATAGTGTTTTTTAGACTGGCTGCCACGAGCTGAATCGAATGCAGCCAAGAGCGAGCGTCTAGGACTTACGGTTCAGGAGTTATTCACAGAAACATGGTTCTGAACATGCTGCCAATTGCTCGCCTGGGAAACATGCAGAGAAGTCCAAGATAGTGTTTTTTAGACTGGCTGCCACGAGCTGAATCGAATGCAGCCAAGAGCGAGCGTCTAGGACTTACGGTTCAGGAGTTATTCACAGAAACATGGTTCTGAACATGCTGCCAATTGCTCGCCTGGGAAACATGCAGAGAAGTCCAAGATAGTGTTTTTTAGACTGGCTGCCACGAGCTGAATCGAATGCAGCCAAGAGCGAGCGTCTAGGACTTACGGTTCAGGAGTTATTCACAGAAACATGGTTCTTTTACTGCCAGCCGCGAAAGCGAAAATAACCAAGATCGAGCGTCTAGGATTTACTTGTCAATAACTCGCCTGGGAAACATCCAGAGAAGTCAAACACAGTGCTCCTATACTAATTGCCAGGCGCTGAGACGAATGCCGCCAAGATCGAGCGTCTAGGACTTACGGTTCAAGAATTAGCTTTAGAAACATTTGCCTTAGGAACATGCAGAGAAGTCCAAGATAGTGTTTTTTAGACTGGCTGCCACGAGCTGAATCGAATGCAGCCAAGAGCGAGCGTCTAGGACTTACGGTTCAGGAGTTATTCACAGAAACATGGTTCTGAACATGCTGCCAATTGCTCGCCTGGGAAACATGCAGAGAAGTCCAAGATAGTGTTTTTTAGACTGGCTGCCACGAGCTGAATCGAATGCCGCCAAGATCGAGCGTCTAGGACTTACGGTTCAGGAGTTATTCACAGAAACATGGTTCTGAACATGCTGCCAATTGCTCGCCTGGGAAACATGCAGAGAAGTCCAAGATAGTGTTTTTTAGACTGGCTGCCACGAGCTGAATCGAATGCAGCCAAGAGCGAGCGTCTAGGACTTACGGTTCAGGAGTTATTCACAGAAACATGGTTCTGAACATGCTGCCAATTGCTCGCCTGGGAAACATGCAGAGAAGTCCAAGATAGTGTTTTTTAGACTGGCTGCCACGAGCTGAATCGAATGCAGCCAAGAGCGAGCGTCTAGGACTTACGGTTCAGGAGTTATTCACAGAAACATGGTTCTTTTACTGCCAGCCGCGAAAGCGAAAATAACCAAGATCGAGCGTCTAGGATTTACTTGTCAATAACTCGCCTGGGAAACATCCAGAGAAGTCAAACACAGTGCTCCTATACTAATTGCCAGGCGCTGAGACGAATGCCGCCAAGATCAAGCGTCTAGGACTTACGGTTCAGGAGTTATTCACAGAAACATGGTTCTGAACATGCTGCCAATTTCTCGCCTGGGAAACATGCAGAGAAGTCCAAGATAGTGTTTTTTAGACTGGCTGCCACGAGCTGAATCGAATGCAGCCAAGAGCGAGCGTCTAGGACTTACGGTTCAGGAGTTATTCACAGAAACATGGTTCTTTTACTGCCAGCCGCGAAAGCGAAAATAACCAAGATCGAGCGTCTAGGATTTACTTGTCAATAACTCGCCTGGGAAACATCCAGAGAAGTCAAACACAGTGCTCCTATACTAATTGCCAGGCGCTGAGACGAATGCCGCCAAGATCGAGCGTCTAGGACTTACGGTTCAGGAGTTATTCACAGAAACATGGTTCTGAACATGCTGCCAATTGCTCGCCTGGGAAACATGCAGAGAAGTCCAAGATAGTGTTTTTTAGACTGGCTGCCACGAGCTGAATCGAATGCAGCCAAGAGCGAGCGTCTAGGACTTACGGTTCAGGAGTTATTCACAGAAACATGGTTCTTTTACTGCCAGCCGCGAAAGCGAAAATAACCAAGATCGAGCGTCTAGGATTTACTTGTCAATAACTCGCCTGGGAAACATCCAGAGAAGTCAAACACAGTGCTCCTATACTAATTGCCAGGCGCTGAGACGAATGCCGCCAAGATCGAGCGTCTAGGACTTACGGTTCAAGAATTAGCTTTAGAAACATTTGCCTTAGGAACATGCAGAGAAGTCCAAGATAGTGTTTTTTAGACTGGCTGCCACGAGCTGAATCGAATGCAGCCAAGAGCGAGCGTCTAGGACTTACGGTTCAGGAGTTATTCACAGAAACATGGTTCTTTTACTGCCAGCCGCGAAAGCGAAAATAACCAAGATCGAGCGTCTAGGATTTACTTGTCAATAACTCGCCTGGGAAACATCCAGAGAAGTCAAACACAGTGCTCCTATACTAATTGCCAGGCGCTGAGACGAATGCCGCCAAGATCGAGCGTCTAGGACTTACGGTTCAGGAGTTATTCACAGAAACATGGTTCTGAACATGCTGCCAATTTCTCGCCTGGGAAACATGCAGAGAAGTCCAAGATAGTGTTTTTTAGACTGGCTGCCACGAGCTGAATCGAATGCCGCCAAGATCGAGCGTCTAGGACTTACGGTTCAGGAGTTATTCACAGAAACATGGTTCTGAACATGCTGCCAATTGCTCGCCTGGGAAACATGCAGAGAAGTCCAAGATAGTGTTTTTTAGACTGGCTGCCACGAGCTGAATCGAATGCAGCCAAGAGCGAGCGTCTAGGACTTACGGTTCAGGAGTTATTCACAGAAACATGGTTCTGAACATGCTGCCAATTGCTCGCCTGGGAAACATGCAGAGAAGTCCAAGATAGTGTTTTTTAGACTGGCTGCCACGAGCTGAATCGAATGCAGCCAAGAGCGAGCGTCTAGGACTTACGGTTCAGGAGTTATTCACAGAAACATGGTTCTTTTACTGCCAGCCGCGAAAGCGAAAATAACCAAGATCGAGCGTCTAGGATTTACTTGTCAATAACTCGCCTGGGAAACATCCAGAGAAGTCAAACACAGTGCTCCTATACTAATTGCCAGGCGCTGAGACGAATGCCGCCAAGATCGAGCGTCTAGGACTTACGGTTCAGGAGTTATTCACAGAAACATGGTTCTGAACATGCTGCCAATTTCTCGTCTGGGAAACATGCAGAGAAGTCCAAGATAGTGTTTTTTAGACTGGCTGCCACGAGCTGAATCGAATGCAGCCAAGAGCGAGCGTCTAGGACTTACGGTTCAGGAGTTATTCACAGAAACATGGTTCTTTTACTGCCAGCCGTGAAAGCGAAAATAACCAAGATCGAGCGTCTAGGATTTACTTGTCAATAACTCGCCTGGGAAACATCCAGAGAAGTCAAACACAGTGCTCCTATACTAATTGCCAGGCGCTGAGACGAATGCCGCCAAGATCGAGCGTCTAGGACTTACGGTTCAGGAGTTATTCACAGAAACATGGTTCTGAACATGCTGCCAATTTCTCGCCTGGGAAACATGCAGAGAAGTCCAAGATAGTGTTTTTTAGACTGGCTGCCACGAGCTGAATCGAATGCAGCCAAGAGCGAGCGTCTAGGACTTACGGTTCAGGAGTTATTCACAGAAACATGGTTCTGAACATGCTGCCAATTGCTCGCCTGGGAAACATGCAGAGAAGTCCAAGATAGTGTTTTTTAGACTGGCTGCCACGAGCTGAATCGAATGCAGCCAAGAGCGAGCGTCTAGGACTTACGGTTCAGGAGTTATTCACAGAAACATGGTTCTGAACATGCTGCCAATTGCTCGCCTGGGAAACATGCAGAGAAGTCCAAGATAGTGTTTTTTAGACTGGCTGCCACGAGCTGAATCGAATGCAGCCAAGAGCGAGCGTCTAGGACTTACGGTTCAGGAGTTATTCACAGAAACATGGTTCTTTTACTGCCAGCCGCGAAAGCGAAAATAACCAAGATCGAGCGTCTAGGATTTACTTGTCAATAACTCGCCTGGGAAACATCCAGAGAAGTCAAACACAGTGCTCCTATACTAATTGCCAGGCGCTGAGACGAATGCCGCCAAGATCGAGCGTCTAGGACTTACGGTTCAAGAATTAGCTTTAGAAACATTTGCCTTAGGAACATGCAGAGAAGTCCAAGATAGTGTTTTTTAGACTGGCTGCCACGAGCTGAATCGAATGCAGCCAAGAGCGAGCGTCTAGGACTTACGGTTCAGGAGTTATTCACAGAAACATGGTTCTGAACATGCTGCCAATTGCTCGCCTGGGAAACATGCAGAGAAGTCCAAGATAGTGTTTTTTAGACTGGCTGCCACGAGCTGAATCGAATGCCGCCAAGATCGAGCGTCTAGGACTTACGGTTCAGGAGTTATTCACAGAAACATGGTTCTGAACATGCTGCCAATTGCTCGCCTGGGAAACATGCAGAGAAGTCCAAGATAGTGTTTTTTAGACTGGCTGCCACGAGCTGAATCGAATGCAGCCAAGAGCGAGCGTCTAGGACTTACGGTTCAGGAGTTATTCACAGAAACATGGTTCTGAACATGCTGCCAATTGCTCGCCTGGGAAACATGCAGAGAAGTCCAAGATAGTGTTTTTTAGACTGGCTGCCACGAGCTGAATCGAATGCAGCCAAGAGCGAGCGTCTAGGACTTACGGTTCAGGAGTTATTCACAGAAACATGGTTCTTTTACTGCCAGCCGCGAAAGCGAAAATAACCAAGATCGAGCGTCTAGGATTTACTTGTCAATAACTCGCCTGGGAAACATCCAGAGAAGTCAAACACAGTGCTCCTATACTAATTGCCAGGCGCTGAGACGAATGCCGCCAAGATCGAGCGTCTAGGACTTACGGTTCAGGAGTTATTCACAGAAACATGGTTCTGAACATGCTGCCAATTTCTCGTCTGGGAAACATGCAGAGAAGTCCAAGATAGTGTTTTTTAGACTGGCTGCCACGAGCTGAATCGAATGCAGCCAAGAGCGAGCGTCTAGGACTTACGGTTCAGGAGTTATTCACAGAAACATGGTTCTTTTACTGCCAGCCGCGAAAGCGAAAATAACCAAGATCGAGCGTCTAGGATTTACTTGTCAATAACTCGCCTGGGAAACATCCAGAGAAGTCAAACACAGTGCTCCTATACTAATTGCCAGGCGCTGAGACGAATGCCGCCAAGATCGAGCGTCTAGGACTTACGGTTCAGGAGTTATTCACAGAAACATGGTTCTGAACATGCTGCCAATTTCTCGCCTGGGAAACATGCAGAGAAGTCCAAGATAGTGTTTTTTAGACTGGCTGCCACGAGCTGAATCGAATGCAGCCAAGAGCGAGCGTCTAGGACTTACGGTTCAGGAGTTATTCACAGAAACATGGTTCTGAACATGCTGCCAATTGCTCGCCTGGGAAACATGCAGAGAAGTCCAAGATAGTGTTTTTTAGACTGGCTGCCACGAGCTGAATCGAATGCCGCCAAGATCGAGCGTCTAGGACTTACGGTTCAGGAGTTATTCACAGAAACATGGTTCTGAACATGCTGCCAATTGCTCGCCTGGGAAACATGCAGAGAAGTCCAAGATAGTGTTTTTTAGACTGGCTGCCACGAGCTGAATCGAATGCAGCCAAGAGCGAGCGTCTAGGACTTACGGTTCAGGAGTTATTCACAGAAACATGGTTCTGAACATGCTGCCAATTGCTCGCCTGGGAAACATGCAGAGAAGTCCAAGATAGTGTTTTTTAGACTGGCTGCCACGAGCTGAATCGAATGCAGCCAAGAGCGAGCGTCTAGGACTTACGGTTCAGGAGTTATTCACAGAAACATGGTTCTGAACATGCTGCCAATTGCTCGCCTGGGAAACATGCAGAGAAGTCCAAGATAGTGTTTTTTAGACTGGCTGCCACGAGCTGAATCGAATGCAGCCAAGAGCGAGCGTCTAGGACTTACGGTTCAGGAGTTATTCACAGAAACATGGTTCTTTTACTGCCAGCCGCGAAAGCGAAAATAACCAAGATCGAGCGTCTAGGATTTACTTGTCAATAACTCGCCTGGGAAACATCCAGAGAAGTCAAACACAGTGCTCCTATACTAATTGCCAGGCGCTGAGACGAATGCCGCCAAGATCGAGCGTCTAGGACTTACGGTTCAGGAGTTATTCACAGAAACATGGTTCTGAACATGCTGCCAATTTCTCGCCTGGGAAACATGCAGAGAAGTCCAAGATAGTGTTTTTTAGACTGGCTGCCACGAGCTGAATCGAATGCAGCCAAGAGCGAGCGTCTAGGACTTACGGTTCAGGAGTTATTCACAGAAACATGGTTCTTTTACTGCCAGCCGCGAAAGCGAAAATAACCAAGATCGAGCGTCTAGGATTTACTTGTCAATAACTCGCCTGGGAAACATCCAGAGAAGTCAAACACAGTGCTCCTATACTAATTGCCAGGCGCTGAGACGAATGCCGCCAAGATCGAGCGTCTAGGACTTACGGTTCAGGAGTTATTCACAGAAACATGGTTCTGAACATGCTGCCAATTTCTCGCCTGGGAAACATGCAGAGAAGTCCAAGATAGTGTTTTTTAGACTGGCTGCCACGAGCTGAATCGAATGCAGCCAAGAGCGAGCGTCTAGGACTTACAGTTCAGGAGTTATTCACAGAAACATGGTTCTGAACATGCTGCCAATTGCTCGCCTGGGAAACATGCAGAGAAGTCCAAGATAGTGTTTTTTAGACTGGCTGCCACGAGCTGAATCGAATGCAGCCAAGAGCGAGCGTCTAGGACTTACGGTTCAGGAGTTATTCACAGAAACATGGTTCTTTTACTGCCAGCCGCGAAAGCGAAAATAACCAAGATCGAGCGTCTAGGATTTACTTGTCAATAACTCGCCTGGGAAACATCCAGAGAAGTCAAACACAGTGCTCCTATACTAATTGCCAGGCGCTGAGACGAATGCCGCCAAGATCGAGCGTCTAGGACTTACGGTTCAGGAGTTATTCACAGAAACATGGTTCTGAACATGCTGCCAATTTCTCGCCTGGGAAACATGCAGAGAAGTCCAAGATAGTGTTTTTTAGACTGGCTGCCACGAGCTGAATCGAATGCAGCCAAGAGCGAGCGTCTAGGACTTACGGTTCAGGAGTTATTCACAGAAACATGGTTCTGAACATGCTGCCAATTGCTCGCCTGGGAAACATGCAGAGAAGTCCAAGATAGTGTTTTTTAGACTGGCTGCCACGAGCTGAATCGAATGCAGCCAAGAGCGAGCGTCTAGGACTTACGGTTCAGGAGTTATTCACAGAAACATGGTTCTGAACATGCTGCCAATTTCTCGCCTGGGAAACATGCAGAGAAGTCCAAGATAGTGTTTTTTAGACTGGCTGCCACGAGCTGAATCGAATGCAGCCAAGAGCGAGCGTCTAGGACTTACGGTTCAGGAGTTATTCACAGAAACATGGTTCTGAACATGCTGCCAATTGCTCGCCTGGGAAACATGCAGAGAAGTCCAAGATAGTGTTTTTTAGACTGGCTGCCACGAGCTGAATCGAATGCAGCCAAGAGCGAGCGTCTAGGACTTACGGTTCAGGAGTTATTCACAGAAACATGGTTCTGAACATGCTGCCAATTGCTCGCCTGGGAAACATGCAGAGAAGTCCAAGATAGTGTTTTTTAGACTGGCTGCCACGAGCTGAATCGAATGCAGCCAAGAGCGAGCGTCTAGGACTTACGGTTCAGGAGTTATTCACAGAAACATGGTTCTGAACATGCTGCCAATTGCTCGCCTGGGAAACATGCAGAGAAGTCCAAGATAGTGTTTTTTAGACTGGCTGCCACGAGCTGAATCGAATGCAGCCAAGAGCGAGCGTCTAGGACTTACGGTTCAGGAGTTATTCACAGAAACATGGTTCTTTTACTGCCAGCCGCGAAAGCGAAAATAACCAAGATCGAGCGTCTAGGATTTACTTGTCAATAACTCGCCTGGGAAACATCCAGAGAAGTCAAACACAGTGCTCCTATACTAATTGCCAGGCGCTGAGACGAATGCCGCCAAGATCGAGCGTCTAGGACTTACGGTTCAGGAGTTATTCACAGAAACATGGTTCTGAACATGCTGCCAATTTCTCGCCTGGGAAACATGCAGAGAAGTCCAAGATAGTGTTTTTTAGACTGGCTGCCACGAGCTGAATCGAATGCAGCCAAGAGCGAGCGTCTAGGACTTACGGTTCAGGAGTTATTCACAGAAACATGGTTCTTTTACTGCCAGCCGCGAAAGCGAAAATAACCAAGATCGAGCGTCTAGGATTTACTTGTCAATAACTCGCCTGGGAAACATCCAGAGAAGTCAAACACAGTGCTCCTATACTAATTGCCAGGCGCTGAGACGAATGCCGCCAAGATCGAGCGTCTAGGACTTACGGTTCAGGAGTTATTCACAGAAACATGGTTCTGAACATGCTGCCAATTTCTCGCCTGGGAAACATGCAGAGAAGTCCAAGATAGTGTTTTTTAGACTGGCTGCCACGAGCTGAATCGAATGCAGCCAAGAGCGAGCGTCTAGGACTTACAGTTCAGGAGTTATTCACAGAAACATGGTTCTGAACATGCTGCCAATTGCTCGCCTGGGAAACATGCAGAGAAGTCCAAGATAGTGTTTTTTAGACTGGCTGCCACGAGCTGAATCGAATGCAGCCAAGAGCGAGCGTCTAGGACTTACGGTTCAGGAGTTATTCACAGAAACATGGTTCTTTTACTGCCAGCCGCGAAAGCGAAAATAACCAAGATCGAGCGTCTAGGATTTACTTGTCAATAACTCGCCTGGGAAACATCCAGAGAAGTCAAACACAGTGCTCCTATACTAATTGCCAGGCGCTGAGACGAATGCCGCCAAGATCGAGCGTCTAGGACTTACGGTTCAGGAGTTATTCACAGAAACATGGTTCTGAACATGCTGCCAATTTCTCGCCTGGGAAACATGCAGAGAAGTCCAAGATAGTGTTTTTTAGACTGGCTGCCACGAGCTGAATCGAATGCAGCCAAGAGCGAGCGTCTAGGACTTACGGTTCAGGAGTTATTCACAGAAACATGGTTCTGAACATGCTGCCAATTGCTCGCCTGGGAAACATGCAGAGAAGTCCAAGATAGTGTTTTTTAGACTGGCTGCCACGAGCTGAATCGAATGCAGCCAAGAGCGAGCGTCTAGGACTTACGGTTCAGGAGTTATTCACAGAAACATGGTTCTGAACATGCTGCCAATTTCTCGCCTGGGAAACATGCAGAGAAGTCCAAGATAGTGTTTTTTAGACTGGCTGCCACGAGCTGAATCGAATGCAGCCAAGAGCGAGCGTCTAGGACTTACGGTTCAGGAGTTATTCACAGAAACATGGTTCTGAACATGCTGCCAATTGCTCGCCTGGGAAACATGCAGAGAAGTCCAAGATAGTGTTTTTTAGACTGGCTGCCACGAGCTGAATCGAATGCAGCCAAGAGCGAGCGTCTAGGACTTACGGTTCAGGAGTTATTCACAGAAACATGGTTCTGAACATGCTGCCAATTGCTCGCCTGGGAAACATGCAGAGAAGTCCAAGATAGTGTTTTTTAGACTGGCTGCCACGAGCTGAATCGAATGCAGCCAAGAGCGAGCGTCTAGGACTTACGGTTCAGGAGTTATTCACAGAAACATGGTTCTGAACATGCTGCCAATTGCTCGCCTGGGAAACATGCAGAGAAGTCCAAGATAGTGTTTTTTAGACTGGCTGCCACGAGCTGAATCGAATGCCGCCAAGATCGAGCGTCTAGGACTTACGGTTCAGGAGTTATTCACAGAAACATGGTTCTGAACATGCTGCCAATTGCTCGCCTGGGAAACATGCAGAGAAGTCCAAGATAGTGTTTTTTAGACTGGCTGCCACGAGCTGAATCGAATGCAGCCAAGAGCGAGCGTCTAGGACTTACGGTTCAGGAGTTATTCACAGAAACATGGTTCTGAACATGCTGCCAATTGCTCGCCTGGGAAACATGCAGAGAAGTCCAAGATAGTGTTTTTTAGACTGGCTGCCACGAGCTGAATCGAATGCAGCCAAGAGCGAGCGTCTAGGACTTACGGTTCAGGAGTTATTCACAGAAACATGGTTCTTTTACTGCCAGCCGCGAAAGCGAAAATAACCAAGATCGAGCGTCTAGGATTTACTTGTCAATAACTCGCCTGGGAAACATCCAGAGAAGTCAAACACAGTGCTCCTATACTAATTGCCAGGCGCTGAGACGAATGCCGCCAAGATCGAGCGTCTAGGACTTACGGTTCAGGAGTTATTCACAGAAACATGGTTCTGAACATGCTGCCAATTTCTCGCCTGGGAAACATGCAGAGAAGTCCAAGATAGTGTTTTTTAGACTGGCTGCCACGAGCTGAATCGAATGCAGCCAAGAGCGAGCGTCTAGGACTTACGGTTCAGGAGTTATTCACAGAAACATGGTTCTGAACATGCTGCCAATTGCTCGCCTGGGAAACATGCAGAGAAGTCCAAGATAGTGTTTTTTAGACTGGCTGCCACGAGCTGAATCGAATGCCGCCAAGATCGAGCGTCTAGGACTTACGGTTCAGGAGTTATTCACAGAAACATGGTTCTGAACATGCTGCCAATTGCTCGCCTGGGAAACATGCAGAGAAGTCCAAGATAGTGTTTTTTAGACTGGCTGCCACGAGCTGAATCGAATGCAGCCAAAAGCGAGCGTCTAGGACTTACGGTTCAGGAGTTATTCACAGAAACATGGTTCTGAACATGCTGCCAATTGCTCGCCTGGGAAACATGCAGAGAAGTCCAAGATAGTGTTTTTTAGACTGGCTGCCACGAGCTGAATCGAATGCAGCCAAGAGCGAGCGTCTAGGACTTACGGTTCAGGAGTTATTCACAGAAACATGGTTCTTTTACTGCCAGCCGCGAAAGCGAAAATAACCAAGATCGAGCGTCTAGGATTTACTTGTCAATAACTCGCCTGGGAAACATCCAGAGAAGTCAAACACAGTGCTCCTATACTAATTGCCAGGCGCTGAGACGAATGCCGCCAAGATCGAGCGTCTAGGACTTACGGTTCAGGAGTTATTCACAGAAACATGGTTCTGAACATGCTGCCAATTGCTCGCCTGGGAAACATGCAGAGAAGTCCAAGATAGTGTTTTTTAGACTGGCTGCCACGAGCTGAATCGAATGCAGCCAAGAGCGAGCGTCTAGGACTTACGGTTCAGGAGTTATTCACAGAAACATGGTTCTGAACATGCTGCCAATTGCTCGCCTGGGAAACATGCAGAGAAGTCCAAGATAGTGTTTTTTAGACTGGCTGCCACGAGCTGAATCGAATGCAGCCAAGAGCGAGCGTCTAGGACTTACGGTTCAGGAGTTATTCACAGAAACATGGTTCTTTTACTGCCAGCCGCGAAAGCGAAAATAACCAAGATCGAGCGTCTAGGATTTACTTGTCAATAACTCGCCTGGGAAACATCCAGAGAAGTCAAACACAGTGCTCCTATACTAATTGCCAGGCGCTGAGACGAATGCCGCCAAGATCGAGCGTCTAGGACTTACGGTTCAGGAGTTATTCACAGAAACATGGTTCTGAACATGCTGCCAATTTCTCGTCTGGGAAACATGCAGAGAAGTCCAAGATAGTGTTTTTTAGACTGGCTGCCACGAGCTGAATCGAATGCAGCCAAGAGCGAGCGTCTAGGACTTACGGTTCAGGAGTTATTCACAGAAACATGGTTCTTTTACTGCCAGCCGCGAAAGCGAAAATAACCAAGATCGAGCGTCTAGGATTTACTTGTCAATAACTCGCCTGGGAAACATCCAGAGAAGTCAAACACAGTGCTCCTATACTAATTGCCAGGCGCTGAGACGAATGCCGCCAAGATCGAGCGTCTAGGACTTACGGTTCAGGAGTTATTCACAGAAACATGGTTCTGAACATGCTGCCAATTTCTCGCCTGGGAAACATGCAGAGAAGTCCAAGATAGTGTTTTTTAGACTGGCTGCCACGAGCTGAATCGAATGCAGCCAAGAGCGAGCGTCTAGGACTTACGGTTCAGGAGTTATTCACAGAAACATGGTTCTGAACATGCTGCCAATTGCTCGCCTGGGAAACATGCAGAGAAGTCCAAGATAGTGTTTTTTAGACTGGCTGCCACGAGCTGAATCGAATGCCGCCAAGATCGAGCGTCTAGGACTTACGGTTCAGGAGTTATTCACAGAAACATGGTTCTGAACATGCTGCCAATTGCTCGCCTGGGAAACATGCAGAGAAGTCCAAGATAGTGTTTTTTAGACTGGCTGCCACGAGCTGAATCGAATGCAGCCAAAAGCGAGCGTCTAGGACTTACGGTTCAGGAGTTATTCACAGAAACATGGTTCTGAACATGCTGCCAATTGCTCGCCTGGGAAACATGCAGAGAAGTCCAAGATAGTGTTTTTTAGACTGGCTGCCACGAGCTGAATCGAATGCAGCCAAGAGCGAGCGTCTAGGACTTACGGTTCAGGAGTTATTCACAGAAACATGGTTCTTTTACTGCCAGCCGCGAAAGCGAAAATAACCAAGATCGAGCGTCTAGGATTTACTTGTCAATAACTCGCCTGGGAAACATCCAGAGAAGTCAAACACAGTGCTCCTATACTAATTGCCAGGCGCTGAGACGAATGCCGCCAAGATCGAGCGTCTAGGACTTACGGTTCAGGAGTTATTCACAGAAACATGGTTCTGAACATGCTGCCAATTTCTCGTCTGGGAAACATGCAGAGAAGTCCAAGATAGTGTTTTTTAGACTGGCTGCCACGAGCTGAATCGAATGCAGCCAAGAGCGAGCGTCTAGGACTTACGGTTCAGGAGTTATTCACAGAAACATGGTTCTTTTACTGCCAGCCGCGAAAGCGAAAATAACCAAGATCGAGCGTCTAGGATTTACTTGTCAATAACTCGCCTGGGAAACATCCAGAGAAGTCAAACACAGTGCTCCTATACTAATTGCCAGGCGCTGAGACGAATGCCGCCAAGATCGAGCGTCTAGGACTTACGGTTCAGGAGTTATTCACAGAAACATGGTTCTGAACATGCTGCCAATTTCTCGCCTGGGAAACATGCAGAGAAGTCCAAGATAGTGTTTTTTAGACTGGCTGCCACGAGCTGAATCGAATGCAGCCAAGAGCGAGCGTCTAGGACTTACGGTTCAGGAGTTATTCACAGAAACATGGTTCTGAACATGCTGCCAATTGCTCGCCTGGGAAACATGCAGAGAAGTCCAAGATAGTGTTTTTTAGACTGGCTGCCACGAGCTGAATCGAATGCAGCCAAGAGCGAGCGTCTAGGACTTACGGTTCAGGAGTTATTCACAGAAACATGGTTCTGAACATGCTGCCAATTGCTCGCCTGGGAAACATGCAGAGAAGTCCAAGATAGTGTTTTTTAGACTGGCTGCCACGAGCTGAATCGAATGCAGCCAAGAGCGAGCGTCTAGGACTTACGGTTCAGGAGTTATTCACAGAAACATGGTTCTTTTACTGCCAGCCGCGAAAGCGAAAATAACCAAGATCGAGCGTCTAGGATTTACTTGTCAATAACTCGCCTGGGAAACATCCAGAGAAGTCAAACACAGTGCTCCTATACTAATTGCCAGGCGCTGAGACGAATGCCGCCAAGATCGAGCGTCTAGGACTTACGGTTCAAGAATTAGCGTTAGAAACATTTGCCTTAGGAACATGCAGAGAAGTCCAAGATAGTGTTTTTTAGACTGGCTGCCACGAGCTGAATCGAATGCAGCCAAGAGCGAGCGTCTAGGACTTACGGTTCAGGAGTTATTCACAGAAACATGGTTCTGAACATGCTGCCAATTGCTCGCCTGGGAAACATGCAGAGAAGTCCAAGATAGTGTTTTTTAGACTGGCTGCCACGAGCTGAATCGAATGCCGCCAAGATCGAGCGTCTAGGACTTACGGTTCAGGAGTTATTCACAGAAACATGGTTCTGAACATGCTGCCAATTGCTCGCCTGGGAAACATGTAGAGAAGTCCAAGATAGTGTTTTTTAGACTGGCTGCCACGAGCTGAATCGAATGCAGCCAAGAGCGAGCGTCTAGGACTTACGGTTCAGGAGTTATTCACAGAAACATGGTTCTGAACATGCTGCCAATTGCTCGCCTGGGAAACATGCAGAGAAGTCCAAGATAGTGTTTTTTAGACTGGCTGCCACGAGCTGAATCGAATGCAGCCAAGAGCGAGCGTCTAGGACTTACGGTTCAGGAGTTATTCACAGAAACATGGTTCTTTTACTGCCAGCCGCGAAAGCGAAAATAACCAAGATCGAGCGTCTAGGATTTACTTGTCAATAACTCGCCTGGGAAACATCCAGAGAAGTCAAACACAGTGCTCCTATACTAATTGCCAGGCGCTGAGACGAATGCCGCCAAGATCGAGCGTCTAGGACTTACGGTTCAGGAGTTATTCACAGAAACATGGTTCTGAACATGCTGCCAATTTCTCGTCTGGGAAACATGCAGAGAAGTCCAAGATAGTGTTTTTTAGACTGGCTGCCACGAGCTGAATCGAATGCAGCCAAGAGCGAGCGTCTAGGACTTACGGTTCAGGAGTTATTCACAGAAACATGGTTCTTTTACTGCCAGCCGCGAAAGCGAAAATAACCAAGATCGAGCGTCTAGGATTTACTTGTCAATAACTCGCCTGGGAAACATCCAGAGAAGTCAAACACAGTGCTCCTATACTAATTGCCAGGCGCTGAGACGAATGCCGCCAAGATCGAGCGTCTAGGACTTACGGTTCAGGAGTTATTCACAGAAACATGGTTCTGAACATGCTGCCAATTTCTCGCCTGGGAAACATGCAGAGAAGTCCAAGATAGTGTTTTTTAGACTGGCTGCCACGAGCTGAATCGAATGCAGCCAAGAGCGAGCGTCTAGGACTTACGGTTCAGGAGTTATTCACAGAAACATGGTTCTGAACATGCTGCCAATTGCTCGCCTGGGAAACATGCAGAGAAGTCCAAGATAGTGTTTTTTAGACTGGCTGCCACGAGCTGAATCGAATGCCGCCAAGATCGAGCGTCTAGGACTTACGGTTCAGGAGTTATTCACAGAAACATGGTTCTGAACATGCTGCCAATTGCTCGCCTGGGAAACATGCAGAGAAGTCCAAGATAGTGTTTTTTAGACTGGCTGCCACGAGCTGAATCGAATGCAGCCAAGAGCGAGCGTCTAGGACTTACGGTTCAGGAGTTATTCACAGAAACATGGTTCTGAACATGCTGCCAATTGCTCGCCTGGGAAACATGCAGAGAAGTCCAAGATAGTGTTTTTTAGACTGGCTGCCACGAGCTGAATCGAATGCAGCCAAGAGCGAGCGTCTAGGACTTACGGTTCAGGAGTTATTCACAGAAACATGGTTCTTTTACTGCCAGCCGCGAAAGCGAAAATAACCAAGATCGAGCGTCTAGGATTTACTTGTCAATAACTCGCCTGGGAAACATCCAGAGAAGTCAAACACAGTGCTCCTATACTAATTGCCAGGCGCTGAGACGAATGCCGCCAAGATCGAGCGTCTAGGACTTACGGTTCAGGAGTTATTCACAGAAACATGGTTCTGAACATGCTGCCAATTTCTCGCCTGGGAAACATGCAGAGAAGTCCAAGATAGTGTTTTTTAGACTGGCTGCCACGAGCTGAATCGAATGCAGCCAAGAGCGAGCGTCTAGGACTTACGGTTCAGGAGTTATTCACAGAAACATGGTTCTTTTACTGCCAGCCGCGAAAGCGAAAATAACCAAGATCGAGCGTCTAGGATTTACTTGTCAATAACTCGCCTGGGAAACATCCAGAGAAGTCAAACACAGTGCTCCTATACTAATTGCCAGGCGCTGAGACGAATGCCGCCAAGATCGAGCGTCTAGGACTTACGGTTCAGGAGTTATTCACAGAAACATGGTTCTGAACATGCTGCCAATTTCTCGCCTGGGAAACATGCAGAGAAGTCCAAGATAGTGTTTTTTAGACTGGCTGCCACGAGCTGAATCGAATGCAGCCAAGAGCGAGCGTCTAGGACTTACAGTTCAGGAGTTATTCACAGAAACATGGTTCTGAACATGCTGCCAATTGCTCGCCTGGGAAACATGCAGAGAAGTCCAAGATAGTGTTTTTTAGACTGGCTGCCACGAGCTGAATCGAATGCAGCCAAGAGCGAGCGTCTAGGACTTACGGTTCAGGAGTTATTCACAGAAACATGGTTCTTTTACTGCCAGCCGCGAAAGCGAAAATAACCAAGATCGAGCGTCTAGGATTTACTTGTCAATAACTCGCCTGGGAAACATCCAGAGAAGTCAAACACAGTGCTCCTATACTAATTGCCAGGCGCTGAGACGAATGCCGCCAAGATCGAGCGTCTAGGACTTACGGTTCAGGAGTTATTCACAGAAACATGGTTCTGAACATGCTGCCAATTTCTCGCCTGGGAAACATGCAGAGAAGTCCAAGATAGTGTTTTTTAGACTGGCTGCCACGAGCTGAATCGAATGCAGCCAAGAGCGAGCGTCTAGGACTTACGGTTCAGGAGTTATTCACAGAAACATGGTTCTGAACATGCTGCCAATTGCTCGCCTGGGAAACATGCAGAGAAGTCCAAGATAGTGTTTTTTAGACTGGCTGCCACGAGCTGAATCGAATGCAGCCAAGAGCGAGCGTCTAGGACTTACGGTTCAGGAGTTATTCACAGAAACATGGTTCTGAACATGCTGCCAATTTCTCGCCTGGGAAACATGCAGAGAAGTCCAAGATAGTGTTTTTTAGACTGGCTGCCACGAGCTGAATCGAATGCAGCCAAGAGCGAGCGTCTAGGACTTACGGTTCAGGAGTTATTCACAGAAACATGGTTCTGAACATGCTGCCAATTGCTCGCCTGGGAAACATGCAGAGAAGTCCAAGATAGTGTTTTTTAGACTGGCTGCCACGAGCTGAATCGAATGCAGCCAAGAGCGAGCGTCTAGGACTTACGGTTCAGGAGTTATTCACAGAAACATGGTTCTGAACATGCTGCCAATTGCTCGCCTGGGAAACATGCAGAGAAGTCCAAGATAGTGTTTTTTAGACTGGCTGCCACGAGCTGAATCGAATGCAGCCAAGAGCGAGCGTCTAGGACTTACGGTTCAGGAGTTATTCACAGAAACATGGTTCTGAACATGCTGCCAATTGCTCGCCTGGGAAACATGCAGAGAAGTCCAAGATAGTGTTTTTTAGACTGGCTGCCACGAGCTGAATCGAATGCAGCCAAGAGCGAGCGTCTAGGACTTACGGTTCAGGAGTTATTCACAGAAACATGGTTCTTTTACTGCCAGCCGCGAAAGCGAAAATAACCAAGATCGAGCGTCTAGGATTTACTTGTCAATAACTCGCCTGGGAAACATCCAGAGAAGTCAAACACAGTGCTCCTATACTAATTGCCAGGCGCTGAGACGAATGCCGCCAAGATCGAGCGTCTAGGACTTACGGTTCAGGAGTTATTCACAGAAACATGGTTCTGAACATGCTGCCAATTTCTCGTCTGGGAAACATGCAGAGAAGTCCAAGATAGTGTTTTTTAGACTGGCTGCCACGAGCTGAATCGAATGCAGCCAAGAGCGAGCGTCTAGGACTTACGGTTCAGGAGTTATTCACAGAAACATGGTTCTTTTACTGCAAGCCGCGAAAGCGAAAATAACCAAGATCGAGCGTCTAGGATTTACTTGTCAATAACTCGCCTGGGAAACATCCAGAGAAGTCAAACACAGTGCTCCTATACTAATTGCCAGGCGCTGAGACGAATGCCGCCAAGATCGAGCGTCTAGGACTTACGGTTCAGGAGTTATTCACAGAAACATGGTTCTGAACATGCTGCCAATTTCTCGCCTGGGAAACATGCAGAGAAGTCCAAGATAGTGTTTTTTAGACTGGCTGCCACGAGCTGAATCGAATGCAGCCAAGAGCGAGCGTCTAGGACTTACGGTTCAGGAGTTATTCACAGAAACATGGTTCTTTTACTGCCAGCCGCGAAAGCGAAAATAACCAAGATCGAGCGTCTAGGATTTACTTGTCAATAACTCGCCTGGGAAACATCCAGAGAAGTCAAACACAGTGCTCCTATACTAATTGCCAGGCGCTGAGACGAATGCCGCCAAGATCGAGCGTCTAGGACTTACGGTTCAGGAGTTATTCACAGAAACATGGTTCTGAACATGCTGCCAATTTCTCGCCTGGGAAACATGCAGAGAAGTCCAAGATAGTGTTTTTTAGACTGGCTGCCACGAGCTGAATCGAATGCAGCCAAGAGCGAGCGTCTAGGACTTACGGTTCAGGAGTTATTCACAGAAACATGGTTCTTTTACTGCCAGCCGCGAAAGCGAAAATAACCAAGATCGAGCGTCTAGGATTTACTTGTCAATAACTCGCCTGGGAAACATCCAGAGAAGTCAAACACAGTGCTCCTATACTAATTGCCAGGCGCTGAGACGAATGCCGCCAAGATCGAGCGTCTAGGACTTACGGTTCAGGAGTTATTCACAGAAACATGGTTCTGAACATGCTGCCAATTTCTCGCCTGGGAAACATGCAGAGAAGTCCAAGATAGTGTTTTTTAGACTGGCTGCCACGAGCTGAATCGAATGCAGCCAAGAGCGAGCGTCTAGGACTTACAGTTCAGGAGTTATTCACAGAAACATGGTTCTGAACATGCTGCCAATTGCTCGCCTGGGAAACATGCAGAGAAGTCCAAGATAGTGTTTTTTAGACTGGCTGCCACGAGCTGAATCGAATGCAGCCAAGAGCGAGCGTCTAGGACTTACGGTTCAGGAGTTATTCACAGAAACATGGTTCTTTTACTGCCAGCCGCGAAAGCGAAAATAACCAAGATCGAGCGTCTAGGATTTACTTGTCAATAACTCGCCTGGGAAACATCCAGAGAAGTCAAACACAGTGCTCCTATACTAATTGCCAGGCGCTGAGACGAATGCCGCCAAGATCGAGCGTCTAGGACTTACGGTTCAGGAGTTATTCACAGAAACATGGTTCTGAACATGCTGCCAATTTCTCGCCTGGGAAACATGCAGAGAAGTCCAAGATAGTGTTTTTTAGACTGGCTGCCACGAGCTGAATCGAATGCAGCCAAGAGCGAGCGTCTAGGACTTACGGTTCAGGAGTTATTCACAGAAACATGGTTCTGAACATGCTGCCAATTGCTCGCCTGGGAAACATGCAGAGAAGTCCAAGATAGTGTTTTTTAGACTGGCTGCCACGAGCTGAATCGAATGCAGCCAAGAGCGAGCGTCTAGGACTTACGGTTCAGGAGTTATTCACAGAAACATGGTTCTGAACATGCTGCCAATTTCTCGCCTGGGAAACATGCAGAGAAGTCCAAGATAGTGTTTTTTAGACTGGCTGCCACGAGCTGAATCGAATGCAGCCAAGAGCGAGCGTCTAGGACTTACGGTTCAGGAGTTATTCACAGAAACATGGTTCTGAACATGCTGCCAATTGCTCGCCTGGGAAACATGCAGAGAAGTCCAAGATAGTGTTTTTTAGACTGGCTGCCACGAGCTGAATCGAATGCAGCCAAGAGCGAGCGTCTAGGACTTACGGTTCAGGAGTTATTCACAGAAACATGGTTCTGAACATGCTGCCAATTGCTCGCCTGGGAAACATGCAGAGAAGTCCAAGATAGTGTTTTTTAGACTGGCTGCCACGAGCTGAATCGAATGCAGCCAAGAGCGAGCGTCTAGGACTTACGGTTCAGGAGTTATTCACAGAAACATGGTTCTGAACATGCTGCCAATTGCTCGCCTGGGAAACATGCAGAGAAGTCCAAGATAGTGTTTTTTAGACTGGCTGCCACGAGCTGAATCGAATGCAGCCAAGAGCGAGCGTCTAGGACTTACGGTTCAGGAGTTATTCACAGAAACATGGTTCTTTTACTGCCAGCCGCGAAAGCGAAAATAACCAAGATCGAGCGTCTAGGATTTACTTGTCAATAACTCGCCTGGGAAACATCCAGAGAAGTCAAACACAGTGCTCCTATACTAATTGCCAGGCGCTGAGACGAATGCCGCCAAGATCGAGCGTCTAGGACTTACGGTTCAGGAGTTATTCACAGAAACATGGTTCTGAACATGCTGCCAATTTCTCGTCTGGGAAACATGCAGAGAAGTCCAAGATAGTGTTTTTTAGACTGGCTGCCACGAGCTGAATCGAATGCAGCCAAGAGCGAGCGTCTAGGACTTACGGTTCAGGAGTTATTCACAGAAACATGGTTCTTTTACTGCAAGCCGCGAAAGCTAAAATAACCAAGATCGAGCGTCTAGGATTTACTTGTCAATAACTCGCCTGGGAAACATCCAGAGAAGTCAAACACAGTGCTCCTATACTAATTGCCAGGCGCTGAGACGAATGCCGCCAAGATCGAGCGTCTAGGACTTACGGTTCAGGAGTTATTCACAGAAACATGGTTCTGAACATGCTGCCAATTTCTCGCCTGGGAAACATGCAGAGAAGTCCAAGATAGTGTTTTTTAGACTGGCTGCCACGAGCTGAATCGAATGCAGCCAAGAGCGAGCGTCTAGGACTTACGGTTCAGGAGTTATTCACAGAAACATGGTTCTGAACATGCTGCCAATTGCTCGCCTGGGAAACATGCAGAGAAGTCCAAGATAGTGTTTTTTAGACTGGCTGCCACGAGCTGAATCGAATGCAGCCAAGAGCGAGCGTCTAGGACTTACGGTTCAGGAGTTATTCACAGAAACATGGTTCTTTTACTGCCAGCCGCGAAAGCGAAAATAACCAAGATCGAGCGTCTAGGATTTACTTGTCAATAACTCGCCTGGGAAACATCCAGAGAAGTCAAACACAGTGCTCCTATACTAATTGCCAGGCGCTGAGACGAATGCCGCCAAGATCGAGCGTCTAGGACTTACGGTTCAGGAGTTATTCACAGAAACATGGTTCTGAACATGCTGCCAATTTCTCGTCTGGGAAACATGCAGAGAAGTCCAAGATAGTGTTTTTTAGACTGGCTGCCACGAGCTGAATCGAATGCAGCCAAGAGCGAGCGTCTAGGACTTACGGTTCAGGAGTTATTCACAGAAACATGGTTCTTTTACTGCAAGCCGCGAAAGCGAAAATAACCAAGATCGAGCGTCTAGGATTTACTTGTCAATAACTCGCCTGGGAAACATCCAGAGAAGTCAAACACAGTGCTCCTATACTAATTGCCAGGCGCTGAGACGAATGCCGCCAAGATCGAGCGTCTAGGACTTACGGTTCAGGAGTTATTCACAGAAACATGGTTCTGAACATGCTGCCAATTTCTCGCCTGGGAAACATGCAGAGAAGTCCAAGATAGTGTTTTTTAGACTGGCTGCCACGAGCTGAATCGAATGCAGCCAAGAGCGAGCGTCTAGGACTTACGGTTCAGGAGTTATTCACAGAAACATGGTTCTTTTACTGCCAGCCGCGAAAGCGAAAATAACCAAGATCGAGCGTCTAGGATTTACTTGTCAATAACTCGCCTGGGAAACATCCAGAGAAGTCAAACACAGTGCTCCTATACTAATTGCCAGGCGCTGAGACGAATGCCGCCAAGATCGAGCGTCTAGGACTTACGGTTCAGGAGTTATTCACAGAAACATGGTTCTGAACATGCTGCCAATTTCTCGCCTGGGAAACATGCAGAGAAGTCCAAGATAGTGTTTTTTAGACTGGCTGCCACGAGCTGAATCGAATGCAGCCAAGAGCGAGCGTCTAGGACTTACGGTTCAGGAGTTATTCACAGAAACA
Source organism: Rhinoderma darwinii (assembly GCF_050947455.1). Classification (NCBI taxonomy): domain Eukaryota; kingdom Metazoa; phylum Chordata; class Amphibia; order Anura; family Rhinodermatidae; genus Rhinoderma; species Rhinoderma darwinii. The sequence continues at coordinate 27,506 of NW_027461898.1, read as the reverse complement.
TGGTTCTTTTACTGCCAGCCGCGAAAGCGAAAATAACCAAGATCGAGCGTCTAGGATTTACTTGTCAATAACTCGCCTGGGAAACATCCAGAGAAGTCAAACACAGTGCTCCTATACTAATTGCCAGGCGCTGAGACGAATGCCGCCAAGATCGAGCGTCTAGGACTTACGGTTCAGGAGTTATTCACAGAAACATGGTTCTGAACATGCTGCCAATTTCTCGCCTGGGAAACATGCAGAGAAGTCCAAGATAGTGTTTTTTAGACTGGCTGCCACGAGCTGAATCGAATGCAGCCAAGAGCGAGCGTCTAGGACTTACAGTTCAGGAGTTATTCACAGAAACATGGTTCTGAACATGCTGCCAATTGCTCGCCTGGGAAACATGCAGAGAAGTCCAAGATAGTGTTTTTTAGACTGGCTGCCACGAGCTGAATCGAATGCAGCCAAGAGCGAGCGTCTAGGACTTACGGTTCAGGAGTTATTCACAGAAACATGGTTCTTTTACTGCCAGCCGCGAAAGCGAAAATAACCAAGATCGAGCGTCTAGGATTTACTTGTCAATAACTCGCCTGGGAAACATCCAGAGAAGTCAAACACAGTGCTCCTATACTAATTGCCAGGCGCTGAGACGAATGCCGCCAAGATCGAGCGTCTAGGACTTACGGTTCAGGAGTTATTCACAGAAACATGGTTCTGAACATGCTGCCAATTTCTCGCCTGGGAAACATGCAGAGAAGTCCAAGATAGTGTTTTTTAGACTGGCTGCCACGAGCTGAATCGAATGCAGCCAAGAGCGAGCGTCTAGGACTTACGGTTCAGGAGTTATTCACAGAAACATGGTTCTGAACATGCTGCCAATTGCTCGCCTGGGAAACATGCAGAGAAGTCCAAGATAGTGTTTTTTAGACTGGCTGCCACGAGCTGAATCGAATGCAGCCAAGAGCGAGCGTCTAGGACTTACGGTTCAGGAGTTATTCACAGAAACATGGTTCTTTTACTGCCAGCCGCGAAAGCGAAAATAACCAAGATCGAGCGTCTAGGATTTACTTGTCAATAACTCGCCTGGGAAACATCCAGAGAAGTCAAACACAGTGCTCCTATACTAATTGCCAGGCGCTGAGACGAATGCCGCCAAGATCGAGCGTCTAGGACTTACGGTTCAGGAGTTATTCACAGAAACATGGTTCTGAACATGCTGCCAATTTCTCGCCTGGGAAACATGCAGAGAAGTCCAAGATAGTGTTTTTTAGACTGGCTGCCACGAGCTGAATCGAATGCAGCCAAGAGCGAGCGTCTAGGACTTACGGTTCAGGAGTTATTCACAGAAACATGGTTCTGAACATGCTGCCAATTGCTCGCCTGGGAAACATGCAGAGAAGTCCAAGATAGTGTTTTTTAGACTGGCTGCCACGAGCTGAATCGAATGCAGCCAAGAGCGAGCGTCTAGGACTTACGGTTCAGGAGTTATTCACAGAAACATGGTTCTGAACATGCTGCCAATTTCTCGCCTGGGAAACATGCAGAGAAGTCCAAGATAGTGTTTTTTAGACTGGCTGCCACGAGCTGAATCGAATGCAGCCAAGAGCGAGCGTCTAGGACTTACGGTTCAGGAGTTATTCACAGAAACATGGTTCTGAACATGCTGCCAATTGCTCGCCTGGGAAACATGCAGAGAAGTCCAAGATAGTGTTTTTTAGACTGGCTGCCACGAGCTGAATCGAATGCAGCCAAGAGCGAGCGTCTAGGACTTACGGTTCAGGAGTTATTCACAGAAACATGGTTCTGAACATGCTGCCAATTGCTCGCCTGGGAAACATGCAGAGAAGTCCAAGATAGTGTTTTTTAGACTGGCTGCCACGAGCTGAATCGAATGCAGCCAAGAGCGAGCGTCTAGGACTTACGGTTCAGGAGTTATTCACAGAAACATGGTTCTGAACATGCTGCCAATTGCTCGCCTGGGAAACATGCAGAGAAGTCCAAGATAGTGTTTTTTAGACTGGCTGCCACGAGCTGAATCGAATGCAGCCAAGAGCGAGCGTCTAGGACTTACGGTTCAGGAGTTATTCACAGAAACATGGTTCTTTTACTGCCAGCCGCGAAAGCGAAAATAACCAAGATCGAGCGTCTAGGATTTACTTGTCAATAACTCGCCTGGGAAACATCCAGAGAAGTCAAACACAGTGCTCCTATACTAATTGCCAGGCGCTGAGACGAATGCCGCCAAGATCGAGCGTCTAGGACTTACGGTTCAGGAGTTATTCACAGAAACATGGTTCTGAACATGCTGCCAATTTCTCGCCTGGGAAACATGCAGAGAAGTCCAAGATAGTGTTTTTTAGACTGGCTGCCACGAGCTGAATCGAATGCAGCCAAGAGCGAGCGTCTAGGACTTACGGTTCAGGAGTTATTCACAGAAACATGGTTCTGAACATGCTGCCAATTGCTCGCCTGGGAAACATGCAGAGAAGTCCAAGATAGTGTTTTTTAGACTGGCTGCCACGAGCTGAATCGAATGCAGCCAAGAGCGAGCGTCTAGGACTTACGGTTCAGGAGTTATTCACAGAAACATGGTTCTGAACATGCTGCCAATTGCTCGCCTGGGAAACATGCAGAGAAGTCCAAGATAGTGTTTTTTAGACTGGCTGCCACGAGCTGAATCGAATGCAGCCAAGAGCGAGCGTCTAGGACTTACGGTTCAGGAGTTATTCACAGAAACATGGTTCTTTTACTGCCAGCCGCGAAAGCGAAAATAACCAAGATCGAGCGTCTAGGATTTACTTGTCAATAACTCGCCTGGGAAACATCCAGAGAAGTCAAACACAGTGCTCCTATACTAATTGCCAGGCGCTGAGACGAATGCCGCCAAGATCGAGCGTCTAGGACTTACGGTTCAGGAGTTATTCACAGAAACATGGTTCTGAACATGCTGCCAATTTCTCGCCTGGGAAACATGCAGAGAAGTCCAAGATAGTGTTTTTTAGACTGGCTGCCACGAGCTGAATCGAATGCAGCCAAGAGCGAGCGTCTAGGACTTACGGTTCAGGAGTTATTCACAGAAACATGGTTCTTTTACTGCCAGCCGCGAAAGCGAAAATAACCAAGATCGAGCGTCTAGGATTTACTTGTCAATAACTCGCCTGGGAAACATCCAGAGAAGTCAAACACAGTGCTCCTATACTAATTGCCAGGCGCTGAGACGAATGCCGCCAAGATCGAGCGTCTAGGACTTACGGTTCAGGAGTTATTCACAGAAACATGGTTCTGAACATGCTGCCAATTTCTCGCCTGGGAAACATGCAGAGAAGTCCAAGATAGTGTTTTTTAGACTGGCTGCCACGAGCTGAATCGAATGCAGCCAAGAGCGAGCGTCTAGGACTTACGGTTCAGGAGTTATTCACAGAAACATGGTTCTGAACATGCTGCCAATTGCTCGCCTGGGAAACATGCAGAGAAGTCCAAGATAGTGTTTTTTAGACTGGCTGCCACGAGCTGAATCGAATGCAGCCAAGAGCGAGCGTCTAGGACTTACGGTTCAGGAGTTATTCACAGAAACATGGTTCTGAACATGCTGCCAATTGCTCGCCTGGGAAACATGCAGAGAAGTCCAAGATAGTGTTTTTTAGACTGGCTGCCACGAGCTGAATCGAATGCAGCCAAGAGCGAGCGTCTAGGACTTACGGTTCAGGAGTTATTCACAGAAACATGGTTCTGAACATGCTGCCAATTGCTCGCCTGGGAAACATGCAGAGAAGTCCAAGATAGTGTTTTTTAGACTGGCTGCCACGAGCTGAATCGAATGCAGCCAAGAGCGAGCGTCTAGGACTTACGGTTCAGGAGTTATTCACAGAAACATGGTTCTTTTACTGCCAGCCGCGAAAGCGAAAATAACCAAGATCGAGCGTCTAGGATTTACTTGTCAATAACTCGCCTGGGAAACATCCAGAGAAGTCAAACACAGTGCTCCTATACTAATTGCCAGGCGCTGAGACGAATGCCGCCAAGATCGAGCGTCTAGGACTTACGGTTCAGGAGTTATTCACAGAAACATGGTTCTGAACATGCTGCCAATTTCTCGCCTGGGAAACATGCAGAGAAGTCCAAGATAGTGTTTTTTAGACTGGCTGCCACGAGCTGAATCGAATGCAGCCAAGAGCGAGCGTCTAGGACTTACGGTTCAGGAGTTATTCACAGAAACATGGTTCTTTTACTGCCAGCCGCGAAAGCGAAAATAACCAAGATCGAGCGTCTAGGATTTACTTGTCAATAACTCGCCTGGGAAACATCCAGAGAAGTCAAACACAGTGCTCCTATACTAATTGCCAGGCGCTGAGACGAATGCCGCCAAGATCGAGCGTCTAGGACTTACGGTTCAGGAGTTATTCACAGAAACATGGTTCTGAACATGCTGCCAATTTCTCGCCTGGGAAACATGCAGAGAAGTCCAAGATAGTGTTTTTTAGACTGGCTGCCACGAGCTGAATCGAATGCAGCCAAGAGCGAGCGTCTAGGACTTACGGTTCAGGAGTTATTCACAGAAACATGGTTCTGAACATGCTGCCAATTGCTCGCCTGGGAAACATGCAGAGAAGTCCAAGATAGTGTTTTTTAGACTGGCTGCCACGAGCTGAATCGAATGCAGCCAAGAGCGAGCGTCTAGGACTTACGGTTCAGGAGTTATTCACAGAAACATGGTTCTTTTACTGCCAGCCGCGAAAGCGAAAATAACCAAGATCGAGCGTCTAGGATTTACTTGTCAATAACTCGCCTGGGAAACATCCAGAGAAGTCAAACACAGTGCTCCTATACTAATTGCCAGGCGCTGAGACGAATGCCGCCAAGATCGAGCGTCTAGGACTTACGGTTCAGGAGTTATTCACAGAAACATGGTTCTGAACATGCTGCCAATTTCTCGTCTGGGAAACATGCAGAGAAGTCCAAGATAGTGTTTTTTTAGACTGGCTGCCACGAGCTGAATCGAATGCAGCCAAGAGCGAGCGTCTAGGACTTACGGTTCAGGAGTTATTCACAGAAACATGGTTCTTTTACTGCCAGCCGCGAAAGCGAAAATAACCAAGATCGAGCGTCTAGGATTTACTTGTCAATAACTCGCCTGGGAAACATCCAGAGAAGTCAAACACAGTGCTCCTATACTAATTGCCAGGCGCTGAGACGAATGCCGCCAAGATCGAGCGTCTAGGACTTACGGTTCAGGAGTTATTCACAGAAACATGGTTCTGAACATGCTGCCAATTTCTCGCCTGGGAAACATGCAGAGAAGTCCAAGATAGTGTTTTTTAGACTGGCTGCCACGAGCTGAATCGAATGCAGCCAAGAGCGAGCGTCTAGGACTTACGGTTCAGGAGTTATTCACAGAAACATGGTTCTGAACATGCTGCCAATTGCTCGACTGGGAAACATGCAGAGAAGTCCAAGATAGTGTTTTTTAGACTGGCTGCCACGAGCTGAATCGAATGCAGCCAAGAGCGAGCGTCTAGGACTTACGGTTCAGGAGTTATTCACAGAAACATGGTTCTGAACATGCTGCCAATTGCTCGCCTGGGAAACATGCAGAGAAGTCCAAGATAGTGTTTTTTAGACTGGCTGCCACGAGCTGAATCGAATGCAGCCAAGAGCGAGCGTCTAGGACTTACGGTTCAGGAGTTATTCACAGAAACATGGTTCTGAACATGCTGCCAATTGCTCGCCTGGGAAACATGCAGAGAAGTCCAAGATAGTGTTTTTTAGACTGGCTGCCACGAGCTGAATCGAATGCAGCCAAGAGCGAGCGTCTAGGACTTACGGTTCAGGAGTTATTCACAGAAACATGGTTTTGAACATGCTGCCAATTGCTCGCCTGGGAAACATGCAGAGAAGTCCAAGATAGTGTTTTTTAGACTGGCTGCCACGAGCTGAATCGAATGCAGCCAAGAGCGAGCGTCTAGGACTTACGGTTCAGGAGTTATTCACAGAAACATGGTTCTGAACATGCTGCCAATTGCTCGCCTGGGAAACATGCAGAGAAGTCCAAGATAGTGTTTTTTAGACTGGCTGCCACGAGCTGAATCGAATGCAGCCAAGAGCGAGCGTCTAGGACTTACGGTTCAGGAGTTATTCACAGAAACATGGTTCTTTTACTGCCAGCCGCGAAAGCGAAAATAACCAAGATCGAGCGTCTAGGATTTACTTGTCAATAACTCGCCTGGGAAACATCCAGAGAAGTCAAACACAGTGCTCCTATACTAATTGCCAGGCGCTGAGACGAATGCCGCCAAGATCGAGCGTCTAGGACTTACGGTTCAAGAATTAGCTTTAGAAACATTTGCCTTAGGAACATGCAGAGAAGTCCAAGATAGTGTTTTTTAGACTGGCTGCCACGAGCTGAATCGAATGCAGCCAAGAGCGAGCGTCTAGGACTTACGGTTCAGGAGTTATTCACAGAAACATGGTTCTGAACATGCTGCCAATTGCTCGCCTGGGAAACATGCAGAGAAGTCCAAGATAGTGTTTTTTAGACTGGCTGCCACGAGCTGAATCGAATGCAGCCAAGAGCGAGCGTCTAGGACTTACGGTTCAGGAGTTATTCACAGAAACATGGTTCTTTTACTGCCAGCCGCGAAAGCGAAAATAACCAAGATCGAGCGTCTAGGATTTACTTGTCAATAACTCGCCTGGGAAACATCCAGAGAAGTCAAAAACAGTGCTCCTATACTAATTGCCAGGCGCTGAGACGAATGCCGCCAAGATCGAGCGTCTAGGACTTACGGTTCAAGAATTAGCTTTAGAAACATTTGCCTTAGGAACATGCAGAGAAGTCCAAGATAGTGTTTTTTAGACTGGCTGCCACGAGCTGAATCGAATGCAGCCAAGAGCGAGCGTCTAGGACTTACGGTTCAGGAGTTATTCACAGAAACATGGTTCTGAACATGCTGCCAATTGCTCGCCTGGGAAACATGCAGAGAAGTCCAAGATAGTGTTTTTTAGACTGGCTGCCACGAGCTGAATCGAATGCCGCCAAGATCGAGCGTCTAGGACTTACGGTTCAGGAGTTATTCACAGAAACATGGTTCTGAACATGCTGCCAATTGCTCGCCTGGGAAACATGCAGAGAAGTCCAAGATAGTGTTTTTTAGACTGGCTGCCACGAGCTGAATCGAATGCAGCCAAGAGCGAGCGTCTAGGACTTACGGTTCAGGAGTTATTCACAGAAACATGGTTCTGAACATGCTGCCAATTGCTCGCCTGGGAAACATGCAGAGAAGTCCAAGATAGTGTTTTTTAGACTGGCTGCCACGAGCTGAATCGAATGCAGCCAAGAGCGAGCGTCTAGGACTTACGGTTCAGGAGTTATTCACAGAAACATGGTTCTTTTACTGCCAGCCGCGAAAGCGAAAATAACCAAGATCGAGCGTCTAGGATTTACTTGTCAATAACTCGCCTGGGAAACATCCAGAGAAGTCAAACACAGTGCTCCTATACTAATTGCCAGGCGCTGAGACGAATGCCGCCAAGATCGAGCGTCTAGGACTTACGGTTCAGGAGTTATTCACAGAAACATGGTTCTGAACATGCTGCCAATTTCTCGTCTGGGAAACATGCAGAGAAGTCCAAGATAGTGTTTTTTAGACTGGCTGCCACGAGCTGAATCGAATGCAGCCAAGAGCGAGCGTCTAGGACTTACGGTTCAGGAGTTATTCACAGAAACATGGTTCTTTTACTGCCAGCCGCGAAAGCGAAAATAACCAAGATCGAGCGTCTAGGATTTACTTGTCAATAACTCGCCTGGGAAACATCCAGAGAAGTCAAACACAGTGCTCCTATACTAATTGCCAGGCGCTGAGACGAATGCCGCCAAGATCGAGCGTCTAGGACTTACGGTTCAGGAGTTATTCACAGAAACATGGTTCTGAACATGCTGCCAATTTCTCGCCTGGGAAACATGCAGAGAAGTCCAAGATAGTGTTTTTTAGACTGGCTGCCACGAGCTGAATCGAATGCAGCCAAGAGCGAGCGTCTAGGACTTACGGTTCAGGAGTTATTCACAGAAACATGGTTCTGAACATGCTGCCAATTGCTCGCCTGGGAAACATGCAGAGAAGTCCAAGATAGTGTTTTTTAGACTGGCTGCCACGAGCTGAATCGAATGCAGCCAAGAGCGAGCGTCTAGGACTTACGGTTCAGGAGTTATTCACAGAAACATGGTTCTGAACATGCTGCCAATTGCTCGCCTGGGAAACATGCAGAGAAGTCCAAGATAGTGTTTTTTAGACTGGCTGCCACGAGCTGAATCGAATGCAGCCAAGAGCGAGCGTCTAGGACTTACGGTTCAGGAGTTATTCACAGAAACATGGTTCTGAACATGCTGCCAATTGCTCGCCTGGGAAACATGCAGAGAAGTCCAAGATAGTGTTTTTTAGACTGGCTGCCACGAGCTGAATCGAATGCAGCCAAGAGCGAGCGTCTAGGACTTACGGTTCAGGAGTTATTCACAGAAACATGGTTCTGAACATGCTGCCAATTGCTCGCCTGGGAAACATGCAGAGAAGTCCAAGATAGTGTTTTTTAGACTGGCTGCCACGAGCTGAATCGAATGCAGCCAAGAGCGAGCGTCTAGGACTTACGGTTCAGGAGTTATTCACAGAAACATGGTTCTGAACATGCTGCCAATTGCTCGCCTGGGAAACATGCAGAGAAGTCCAAGATAGTGTTTTTTAGACTGGCTGCCACGAGCTGAATCGAATGCAGCCAAGAGCGAGCGTCTAGGACTTACGGTTCAGGAGTTATTCACAGAAACATGGTTCTTTTACTGCCAGCCGCGAAAGCGAAAATAACCAAGATCGAGCGTCTAGGATTTACTTGTCAATAACTCGCCTGGGAAACATCCAGAGAAGTCAAACACAGTGCTCCTATACTAATTGCCAGGCGCTGAGACGAATGCCGCCAAGATCGAGCGTCTAGGACTTACGGTTCAGGAGTTATTCACAGAAACATGGTTCTGAACATGCTGCCAATTTCTCGCCTGGGAAACATGCAGAGAAGTCCAAGATAGTGTTTTTTAGACTGGCTGCCACGAGCTGAATCGAATGCAGCCAAGAGCGAGCGTCTAGGACTTACGGTTCAGGAGTTATTCACAGAAACATGGTTCTGAACATGCTGCCAATTGCTCGCCTGGGAAACATGCAGAGAAGTCCAAGATAGTGTTTTTTAGACTGGCTGCCACGAGCTGAATCGAATGCAGCCAAGAGCGAGCGTCTAGGACTTACGGTTCAGGAGTTATTCACAGAAACATGGTTCTGAACATGCTGCCAATTGCTCGCCTGGGAAACATGCAGAGAAGTCCAAGATAGTGTTTTTTAGACTGGCTGCCACGAGCTGAATCGAATGCAGCCAAGAGCGAGCGTCTAGGACTTACGGTTCAGGAGTTATTCACAGAAACATGGTTCTGAACATGCTGCCAATTGCTCGCCTGGGAAACATGCAGAGAAGTCCAAGATAGTGTTTTTTAGACTGGCTGCCACGAGCTGAATCGAATGCAGCCAAGAGCGAGCGTCTAGGACTTACGGTTCAGGAGTTATTCACAGAAACATGGTTCTGAACATGCTGCCAATTGCTCGCCTGGGAAACATGCAGAGAAGTCCAAGATAGTGTTTTTTAGACTGGCTGCCACGAGCTGAATCGAATGCAGCCAAGAGCGAGCGTCTAGGACTTACGGTTCAGGAGTTATTCACAGAAACATGGTTCTGAACATGCTGCCAATTGCTCGCCTGGGAAACATGCAGAGAAGTCCAAGATAGTGTTTTTTAGACTGGCTGCCACGAGCTGAATCGAATGCAGCCAAGAGCGAGCGTCTAGGACTTACGGTTCAGGAGTTATTCACAGAAACATGGTTCTTTTACTGCCAGCCGCGAAAGCGAAAATAACCAAGATCGAGCGTCTAGGATTTACTTGTCAATAACTCGCCTGGGAAACATCCAGAGAAGTCAAACACAGTGCTCCTATACTAATTGCCAGGCGCTGAGACGAATGCCGCCAAGATCGAGCGTCTAGGACTTACGGTTCAAGAATTAGCTTTAGAAACATTTGCCTTAGGAACATGCAGAGAAGTCCAAGATAGTGTTTTTTAGACTGGCTGCCACGAGCTGAATCGAATGCAGCCAAGAGCGAGCGTCTAGGACTTACGGTTCAGGAGTTATTCACAGAAACATGGTTCTGAACATGCTGCCAATTGCTCGCCTGGGAAACATGCAGAGAAGTCCAAGATAGTGTTTTTTAGACTGGCTGCCACGAGCTGAATCGAATGCAGCCAAGAGCGAGCGTCTAGGACTTACGGTTCAGGAGTTATTCACAGAAACATGGTTCTTTTACTGCCAGCCGCGAAAGCGAAAATAACCAAGATCGAGCGTCTAGGATTTACTTGTCAATAACTCGCCTGGGAAACATCCAGAGAAGTCAAACACAGTGCTCCTATACTAATTGCCAGGCGCTGAGACGAATGCCGCCAAGATCGAGCGTCTAGGACTTACGGTTCAAGAATTAGCTTTAGAAACATTTGCCTTAGGAACATGCAGAGAAGTCCAAGATAGTGTTTTTTAGACTGGCTGCCACGAGCTGAATCGAATGCAGCCAAGAGCGAGCGTCTAGGACTTACGGTTCAGGAGTTATTCACAGAAACATGGTTCTGAACATGCTGCCAATTGCTCGCCTGGGAAACATGCAGAGAAGTCCAAGATAGTGTTTTTTAGACTGGCTGCCACGAGCTGAATCGAATGCCGCCAAGATCGAGCGTCTAGGACTTACGGTTCAGGAGTTATTCACAGAAACATGGTTCTGAACATGCTGCCAATTGCTCGCCTGGGAAACATGCAGAGAAGTCCAAGATAGTGTTTTTTAGACTGGCTGCCACGAGCTGAATCGAATGCAGCCAAGAGCGAGCGTCTAGGACTTACGGTTCAGGAGTTATTCACAGAAACATGGTTCTGAACATGCTGCCAATTGCTCGCCTGGGAAACATGCAGAGAAGTCCAAGATAGTGTTTTTTAGACTGGCTGCCACGAGCTGAATCGAATGCAGCCAAGAGCGAGCGTCTAGGACTTACGGTTCAGGAGTTATTCACAGAAACATGGTTCTTTTACTGCCAGCCGCGAAAGCGAAAATAACCAAGATCGAGCGTCTAGGATTTACTTGTCAATAACTCGCCTGGGAAACATCCAGAGAAGTCAAACACAGTGCTCCTATACTAATTGCCAGGCGCTGAGACGAATGCCGCCAAGATCGAGCGTCTAGGACTTACGGTTCAGGAGTTATTCACAGAAACATGGTTCTGAACATGCTGCCAATTTCTCGTCTGGGAAACATGCAGAGAAGTCCAAGATAGTGTTTTTTAGACTGGCTGCCACGAGCTGAATCGAATGCAGCCAAGAGCGAGCGTCTAGGACTTACGGTTCAGGAGTTATTCACAGAAACATGGTTCTTTTACTGCCAGCCGCGAAAGCGAAAATAACCAAGATCGAGCGTCTAGGATTTACTTGTCAATAACTCGCCTGGGAAACATCCAGAGAAGTCAAACACAGTGCTCCTATACTAATTGCCAGGCGCTGAGACGAATGCCGCCAAGATCGAGCGTCTAGGACTTACGGTTCAGGAGTTATTCACAGAAACATGGTTCTGAACATGCTGCCAATTTCTCGCCTGGGAAACATGCAGAGAAGTCCAAGATAGTGTTTTTTAGACTGGCTGCCACGAGCTGAATCGAATGCAGCCAAGAGCGAGCGTCTAGGACTTACGGTTCAGGAGTTATTCACAGAAACATGGTTCTGAACATGCTGCCAATTGCTCGCCTGGGAAACATGCAGAGAAGTCCAAGATAGTGTTTTTTAGACTGGCTGCCACGAGCTGAATCGAATGCCGCCAAGATCGAGCGTCTAGGACTTACGGTTCAGGAGTTATTCACAGAAACATGGTTCTGAACATGCTGCCAATTGCTCGCCTGGGAAACATGCAGAGAAGTCCAAGATAGTGTTTTTTAGACTGGCTGCCACGAGCTGAATCGAATGCAGCCAAGAGCGAGCGTCTAGGACTTACGGTTCAGGAGTTATTCACAGAAACATGGTTCTGAACATGCTGCCAATTGCTCGCCTGGGAAACATGCAGAGAAGTCCAAGATAGTGTTTTTTAGACTGGCTGCCACGAGCTGAATCGAATGCAGCCAAGAGCGAGCGTCTAGGACTTACGGTTCAGGAGTTATTCACAGAAACATGGTTCTTTTACTGCCAGCCGCGAAAGCGAAAATAACCAAGATCGAGCGTCTAGGATTTACTTGTCAATAACTCGCCTGGGAAACATCCAGAGAAGTCAAACACAGTGCTCCTATACTAATTGCCAGGCGCTGAGACGAATGCCGCCAAGATCGAGCGTCTAGGACTTACGGTTCAGGAGTTATTCACAGAAACATGGTTCTGAACATGCTGCCAATTTCTCGTCTGGGAAACATGCAGAGAAGTCCAAGATAGTGTTTTTTAGACTGGCTGCCACGAGCTGAATCGAATGCAGCCAAGAGCGAGCGTCTAGGACTTACGGTTCAGGAGTTATTCACAGAAACATGGTTCTTTTACTGCCAGCCGCGAAAGCGAAAATAACCAAGATCGAGCGTCTAGGATTTACTTGTCAATAACTCGCCTGGGAAACATCCAGAGAAGTCAAACACAGTGCTCCTATACTAATTGCCAGGCGCTGAGACGAATGCCGCCAAGATCGAGCGTCTAGGACTTACGGTTCAGGAGTTATTCACAGAAACATGGTTCTGAACATGCTGCCAATTTCTCGCCTGGGAAACATGCAGAGAAGTCCAAGATAGTGTTTTTTAGACTGGCTGCCACGAGCTGAATCGAATGCAGCCAAGAGCGAGCGTCTAGGACTTACGGTTCAGGAGTTATTCACAGAAACATGGTTCTGAACATGCTGCCAATTGCTCGCCTGGGAAACATGCAGAGAAGTCCAAGATAGTGTTTTTTAGACTGGCTGCCACGAGCTGAATCGAATGCAGCCAAGAGCGAGCGTCTAGGACTTACGGTTCAGGAGTTATTCACAGAAACATGGTTCTGAACATGCTGCCAATTGCTCGCCTGGGAAACATGCAGAGAAGTCCAAGATAGTGTTTTTTAGACTGGCTGCCACGAGCTGAATCGAATGCAGCCAAGAGCGAGCGTCTAGGACTTACGGTTCAGGAGTTATTCACAGAAACATGGTTCTTTTACTGCCAGCCGCGAAAGCGAAAATAACCAAGATCGAGCGTCTAGGATTTACTTGTCAATAACTCGCCTGGGAAACATCCAGAGAAGTCAAACACAGTGCTCCTATACTAATTGCCAGGCGCTGAGACGAATGCCGCCAAGATCGAGCGTCTAGGACTTACGGTTCAAGAATTAGCTTTAGAAACATTTGCCTTAGGAACATGCAGAGAAGTCCAAGATAGTGTTTTTTAGACTGGCTGCCACGAGCTGAATCGAATGCAGCCAAGAGCGAGCGTCTAGGACTTACGGTTCAGGAGTTATTCACAGAAACATGGTTCTGAACATGCTGCCAATTGCTCGCCTGGGAAACATGCAGAGAAGTCCAAGATAGTGTTTTTTAGACTGGCTGCCACGAGCTGAATCGAATGCCGCCAAGATCGAGCGTCTAGGACTTACGGTTCAGGAGTTATTCACAGAAACATGGTTCTGAACATGCTGCCAATTGCTCGCCTGGGAAACATGCAGAGAAGTCCAAGATAGTGTTTTTTAGACTGGCTGCCACGAGCTGAATCGAATGCAGCCAAGAGCGAGCGTCTAGGACTTACGGTTCAGGAGTTATTCACAGAAACATGGTTCTGAACATGCTGCCAATTGCTCGCCTGGGAAACATGCAGAGAAGTCCAAGATAGTGTTTTTTAGACTGGCTGCCACGAGCTGAATCGAATGCAGCCAAGAGCGAGCGTCTAGGACTTACGGTTCAGGAGTTATTCACAGAAACATGGTTCTTTTACTGCCAGCCGCGAAAGCGAAAATAACCAAGATCGAGCGTCTAGGATTTACTTGTCAATAACTCGCCTGGGAAACATCCAGAGAAGTCAAACACAGTGCTCCTATACTAATTGCCAGGCGCTGAGACGAATGCCGCCAAGATCGAGCGTCTAGGACTTACGGTTCAGGAGTTATTCACAGAAACATGGTTCTGAACATGCTGCCAATTTCTCGTCTGGGAAACATGCAGAGAAGTCCAAGATAGTGTTTTTTAGACTGGCTGCCACGAGCTGAATCGAATGCAGCCAAGAGCGAGCGTCTAGGACTTACGGTTCAGGAGTTATTCACAGAAACATGGTTCTTTTACTGCCAGCCGCGAAAGCGAAAATAACCAAGATCGAGCGTCTAGGATTTACTTGTCAATAACTCGCCTGGGAAACATCCAGAGAAGTCAAACACAGTGCTCCTATACTAATTGCCAGGCGCTGAGACGAATGCCGCCAAGATCGAGCGTCTAGGACTTACGGTTCAGGAGTTATTCACAGAAACATGGTTCTGAACATGCTGCCAATTTCTCGCCTGGGAAACATGCAGAGAAGTCCAAGATAGTGTTTTTTAGACTGGCTGCCACGAGCTGAATCGAATGCAGCCAAGAGCGAGCGTCTAGGACTTACGGTTCAGGAGTTATTCACAGAAACATGGTTCTGAACATGCTGCCAATTGCTCGCCTGGGAAACATGCAGAGAAGTCCAAGATAGTGTTTTTTAGACTGGCTGCCACGAGCTGAATCGAATGCCGCCAAGATCGAGCGTCTAGGACTTACGGTTCAGGAGTTATTCACAGAAACATGGTTCTGAACATGCTGCCAATTGCTCGCCTGGGAAACATGCAGAGAAGTCCAAGATAGTGTTTTTTAGACTGGCTGCCACGAGCTGAATCGAATGCAGCCAAGAGCGAGCGTCTAGGACTTACGGTTCAGGAGTTATTCACAGAAACATGGTTCTGAACATGCTGCCAATTGCTCGCCTGGGAAACATGCAGAGAAGTCCAAGATAGTGTTTTTTAGACTGGCTGCCACGAGCTGAATCGAATGCAGCCAAGAGCGAGCGTCTAGGACTTACGGTTCAGGAGTTATTCACAGAAACATGGTTCTGAACATGCTGCCAATTGCTCGCCTGGGAAACATGCAGAGAAGTCCAAGATAGTGTTTTTTAGACTGGCTGCCACGAGCTGAATCGAATGCAGCCAAGAGCGAGCGTCTAGGACTTACGGTTCAGGAGTTATTCACAGAAACATGGTTCTTTTACTGCCAGCCGCGAAAGCGAAAATAACCAAGATCGAGCGTCTAGGATTTACTTGTCAATAACTCGCCTGGGAAACATCCAGAGAAGTCAAACACAGTGCTCCTATACTAATTGCCAGGCGCTGAGACGAATGCCGCCAAGATCGAGCGTCTAGGACTTACGGTTCAGGAGTTATTCACAGAAACATGGTTCTGAACATGCTGCCAATTTCTCGCCTGGGAAACATGCAGAGAAGTCCAAGATAGTGTTTTTTAGACTGGCTGCCACGAGCTGAATCGAATGCAGCCAAGAGCGAGCGTCTAGGACTTACGGTTCAGGAGTTATTCACAGAAACATGGTTCTTTTACTGCCAGCCGCGAAAGCGAAAATAACCAAGATCGAGCGTCTAGGATTTACTTGTCAATAACTCGCCTGGGAAACATCCAGAGAAGTCAAACACAGTGCTCCTATACTAATTGCCAGGCGCTGAGACGAATGCCGCCAAGATCGAGCGTCTAGGACTTACGGTTCAGGAGTTATTCACAGAAACATGGTTCTGAACATGCTGCCAATTTCTCGCCTGGGAAACATGCAGAGAAGTCCAAGATAGTGTTTTTTAGACTGGCTGCCACGAGCTGAATCGAATGCAGCCAAGAGCGAGCGTCTAGGACTTACAGTTCAGGAGTTATTCACAGAAACATGGTTCTGAACATGCTGCCAATTGCTCGCCTGGGAAACATGCAGAGAAGTCCAAGATAGTGTTTTTTAGACTGGCTGCCACGAGCTGAATCGAATGCAGCCAAGAGCGAGCGTCTAGGACTTACGGTTCAGGAGTTATTCACAGAAACATGGTTCTTTTACTGCCAGCCGCGAAAGCGAAAATAACCAAGATCGAGCGTCTAGGATTTACTTGTCAATAACTCGCCTGGGAAACATCCAGAGAAGTCAAACACAGTGCTCCTATACTAATTGCCAGGCGCTGAGACGAATGCCGCCAAGATCGAGCGTCTAGGACTTACGGTTCAGGAGTTATTCACAGAAACATGGTTCTGAACATGCTGCCAATTTCTCGCCTGGGAAACATGCAGAGAAGTCCAAGATAGTGTTTTTTAGACTGGCTGCCACGAGCTGAATCGAATGCAGCCAAGAGCGAGCGTCTAGGACTTACGGTTCAGGAGTTATTCACAGAAACATGGTTCTGAACATGCTGCCAATTGCTCGCCTGGGAAACATGCAGAGAAGTCCAAGATAGTGTTTTTTAGACTGGCTGCCACGAGCTGAATCGAATGCAGCCAAGAGCGAGCGTCTAGGACTTACGGTTCAGGAGTTATTCACAGAAACATGGTTCTGAACATGCTGCCAATTTCTCGCCTGGGAAACATGCAGAGAAGTCCAAGATAGTGTTTTTTAGACTGGCTGCCACGAGCTGAATCGAATGCAGCCAAGAGCGAGCGTCTAGGACTTACGGTTCAGGAGTTATTCACAGAAACATGGTTCTGAACATGCTGCCAATTGCTCGCCTGGGAAACATGCAGAGAAGTCCAAGATAGTGTTTTTTAGACTGGCTGCCACGAGCTGAATCGAATGCAGCCAAGAGCGAGCGTCTAGGACTTACGGTTCAGGAGTTATTCACAGAAACATGGTTCTGAACATGCTGCCAATTGCTCGCCTGGGAAACATGCAGAGAAGTCCAAGATAGTGTTTTTTAGACTGGCTGCCACGAGCTGAATCGAATGCAGCCAAGAGCGAGCGTCTAGGACTTACGGTTCAGGAGTTATTCACAGAAACATGGTTCTGAACATGCTGCCAATTGCTCGCCTGGGAAACATGCAGAGAAGTCCAAGATAGTGTTTTTTAGACTGGCTGCCACGAGCTGAATCGAATGCAGCCAAGAGCGAGCGTCTAGGACTTACGGTTCAGGAGTTATTCACAGAAACATGGTTCTTTTACTGCCAGCCGCGAAAGCGAAAATAACCAAGATCGAGCGTCTAGGATTTACTTGTCAATAACTCGCCTGGGAAACATCCAGAGAAGTCAAACACAGTGCTCCTATACTAATTGCCAGGCGCTGAGACGAATGCCGCCAAGATCGAGCGTCTAGGACTTACGGTTCAGGAGTTATTCACAGAAACATGGTTCTGAACATGCTGCCAATTTCTCGCCTGGGAAACATGCAGAGAAGTCCAAGATAGTGTTTTTTAGACTGGCTGCCACGAGCTGAATCGAATGCAGCCAAGAGCGAGCGTCTAGGACTTACGGTTCAGGAGTTATTCACAGAAACATGGTTCTTTTACTGCCAGCCGCGAAAGCGAAAATAACCAAGATCGAGCGTCTAGGATTTACTTGTCAATAACTCGCCTGGGAAACATCCAGAGAAGTCAAACACAGTGCTCCTATACTAATTGCCAGGCGCTGAGACGAATGCCGCCAAGATCGAGCGTCTAGGACTTACGGTTCAGGAGTTATTCACAGAAACATGGTTCTGAACATGCTGCCAATTTCTCGCCTGGGAAACATGCAGAGAAGTCCAAGATAGTGTTTTTTAGACTGGCTGCCACGAGCTGAATCGAATGCAGCCAAGAGCGAGCGTCTAGGACTTACAGTTCAGGAGTTATTCACAGAAACATGGTTCTGAACATGCTGCCAATTGCTCGCCTGGGAAACATGCAGAGAAGTCCAAGATAGTGTTTTTTAGACTGGCTGCCACGAGCTGAATCGAATGCAGCCAAGAGCGAGCGTCTAGGACTTACGGTTCAGGAGTTATTCACAGAAACATGGTTCTTTTACTGCCAGCCGCGAAAGCGAAAATAACCAAGATCGAGCGTCTAGGATTTACTTGTCAATAACTCGCCTGGGAAACATCCAGAGAAGTCAAACACAGTGCTCCTATACTAATTGCCAGGCGCTGAGACGAATGCCGCCAAGATCGAGCGTCTAGGACTTACGGTTCAGGAGTTATTCACAGAAACATGGTTCTGAACATGCTGCCAATTTCTCGCCTGGGAAACATGCAGAGAAGTCCAAGATAGTGTTTTTTAGACTGGCTGCCACGAGCTGAATCGAATGCAGCCAAGAGCGAGCGTCTAGGACTTACGGTTCAGGAGTTATTCACAGAAACATGGTTCTGAACATGCTGCCAATTGCTCGCCTGGGAAACATGCAGAGAAGTCCAAGATAGTGTTTTTTAGACTGGCTGCCACGAGCTGAATCGAATGCAGCCAAGAGCGAGCGTCTAGGACTTACGGTTCAGGAGTTATTCACAGAAACATGGTTCTGAACATGCTGCCAATTTCTCGCCTGGGAAACATGCAGAGAAGTCCAAGATAGTGTTTTTTAGACTGGCTGCCACGAGCTGAATCGAATGCAGCCAAGAGCGAGCGTCTAGGACTTACGGTTCAGGAGTTATTCACAGAAACATGGTTCTGAACATGCTGCCAATTGCTCGCCTGGGAAACATGCAGAGAAGTCCAAGATAGTGTTTTTTAGACTGGCTGCCACGAGCTGAATCGAATGCAGCCAAGAGCGAGCGTCTAGGACTTACGGTTCAGGAGTTATTCACAGAAACATGGTTCTGAACATGCTGCCAATTGCTCGCCTGGGAAACATGCAGAGAAGTCCAAGATAGTGTTTTTTAGACTGGCTGCCACGAGCTGAATCGAATGCAGCCAAGAGCGAGCGTCTAGGACTTACGGTTCAGGAGTTATTCACAGAAACATGGTTCTGAACATGCTGCCAATTGCTCGCCTGGGAAACATGCAGAGAAGTCCAAGATAGTGTTTTTTAGACTGGCTGCCACGAGCTGAATCGAATGCCGCCAAGATCGAGCGTCTAGGACTTACGGTTCAGGAGTTATTCACAGAAACATGGTTCTGAACATGCTGCCAATTGCTCGCCTGGGAAACATGCAGAGAAGTCCAAGATAGTGTTTTTTAGACTGGCTGCCACGAGCTGAATCGAATGCAGCCAAGAGCGAGCGTCTAGGACTTACGGTTCAGGAGTTATTCACAGAAACATGGTTCTGAACATGCTGCCAATTGCTCGCCTGGGAAACATGCAGAGAAGTCCAAGATAGTGTTTTTTAGACTGGCTGCCACGAGCTGAATCGAATGCAGCCAAGAGCGAGCGTCTAGGACTTACGGTTCAGGAGTTATTCACAGAAACATGGTTCTTTTACTGCCAGCCGCGAAAGCGAAAATAACCAAGATCGAGCGTCTAGGATTTACTTGTCAATAACTCGCCTGGGAAACATCCAGAGAAGTCAAACACAGTGCTCCTATACTAATTGCCAGGCGCTGAGACGAATGCCGCCAAGATCGAGCGTCTAGGACTTACGGTTCAGGAGTTATTCACAGAAACATGGTTCTGAACATGCTGCCAATTTCTCGTCTGGGAAACATGCAGAGAAGTCCAAGATAGTGTTTTTTAGACTGGCTGCCACGAGCTGAATCGAATGCAGCCAAGAGCGAGCGTCTAGGACTTACGGTTCAGGAGTTATTCACAGAAACATGGTTCTTTTACTGCCAGCCGCGAAAGCGAAAATAACCAAGATCGAGCGTCTAGGATTTACTTGTCAATAACTCGCCTGGGAAACATCCAGAGAAGTCAAACACAGTGCTCCTATACTAATTGCCAGGCGCTGAGACGAATGCCGCCAAGATCGAGCGTCTAGGACTTACGGTTCAGGAGTTATTCACAGAAACATGGTTCTGAACATGCTGCCAATTTCTCGCCTGGGAAACATGCAGAGAAGTCCAAGATAGTGTTTTTTAGACTGGCTGCCACGAGCTGAATCGAATGCAGCCAAGAGCGAGCGTCTAGGACTTACGGTTCAGGAGTTATTCACAGAAACATGGTTCTGAACATGCTGCCAATTGCTCGCCTGGGAAACATGCAGAGAAGTCCAAGATAGTGTTTTTTAGACTGGCTGCCACGAGCTGAATCGAATGCCGCCAAGATCGAGCGTCTAGGACTTACGGTTCAGGAGTTATTCACAGAAACATGGTTCTGAACATGCTGCCAATTGCTCGCCTGGGAAACATGCAGAGAAGTCCAAGATAGTGTTTTTTAGACTGGCTGCCACGAGCTGAATCGAATGCAGCCAAAAGCGAGCGTCTAGGACTTACGGTTCAGGAGTTATTCACAGAAACATGGTTCTGAACATGCTGCCAATTGCTCGCCTGGGAAACATGCAGAGAAGTCCAAGATAGTGTTTTTTAGACTGGCTGCCACGAGCTGAATCGAATGCAGCCAAGAGCGAGCGTCTAGGACTTACGGTTCAGGAGTTATTCACAGAAACATGGTTCTTTTACTGCCAGCCGCGAAAGCGAAAATAACCAAGATCGAGCGTCTAGGATTTACTTGTCAATAACTCGCCTGGGAAACATCCAGAGAAGTCAAACACAGTGCTCCTATACTAATTGCCAGGCGCTGAGACGAATGCCGCCAAGATCGAGCGTCTAGGACTTACGGTTCAGGAGTTATTCACAGAAACATGGTTCTGAACATGCTGCCAATTTCTCGTCTGGGAAACATGCAGAGAAGTCCAAGATAGTGTTTTTTAGACTGGCTGCCACGAGCTGAATCGAATGCAGCCAAGAGCGAGCGTCTAGGACTTACGGTTCAGGAGTTATTCACAGAAACATGGTTCTTTTACTGCCAGCCGCGAAAGCGAAAATAACCAAGATCGAGCGTCTAGGATTTACTTGTCAATAACTCGCCTGGGAAACATCCAGAGAAGTCAAACACAGTGCTCCTATACTAATTGCCAGGCGCTGAGACGAATGCCGCCAAGATCGAGCGTCTAGGACTTACGGTTCAGGAGTTATTCACAGAAACATGGTTCTGAACATGCTGCCAATTTCTCGCCTGGGAAACATGCAGAGAAGTCCAAGATAGTGTTTTTTAGACTGGCTGCCACGAGCTGAATCGAATGCAGCCAAGAGCGAGCGTCTAGGACTTACGGTTCAGGAGTTATTCACAGAAACATGGTTCTGAACATGCTGCCAATTGCTCGCCTGGGAAACATGCAGAGAAGTCCAAGATAGTGTTTTTTAGACTGGCTGCCACGAGCTGAATCGAATGCAGCCAAGAGCGAGCGTCTAGGACTTACGGTTCAGGAGTTATTCACAGAAACATGGTTCTGAACATGCTGCCAATTGCTCGCCTGGGAAACATGCAGAGAAGTCCAAGATAGTGTTTTTTAGACTGGCTGCCACGAGCTGAATCGAATGCAGCCAAGAGCGAGCGTCTAGGACTTACGGTTCAGGAGTTATTCACAGAAACATGGTTCTTTTACTGCCAGCCGCGAAAGCGAAAATAACCAAGATCGAGCGTCTAGGATTTACTTGTCAATAACTCGCCTGGGAAACATCCAGAGAAGTCAAACACAGTGCTCCTATACTAATTGCCAGGCGCTGAGACGAATGCCGCCAAGATCGAGCGTCTAGGACTTACGGTTCAAGAATTAGCGTTAGAAACATTTGCCTTAGGAACATGCAGAGAAGTCCAAGATAGTGTTTTTTAGACTGGCTGCCACGAGCTGAATCGAATGCAGCCAAGAGCGAGCGTCTAGGACTTACGGTTCAGGAGTTATTCACAGAAACATGGTTCTGAACATGCTGCCAATTGCTCGCCTGGGAAACATGCAGAGAAGTCCAAGATAGTGTTTTTTAGACTGGCTGCCACGAGCTGAATCGAATGCCGCCAAGATCGAGCGTCTAGGACTTACGGTTCAGGAGTTATTCACAGAAACATGGTTCTGAACATGCTGCCAATTGCTCGCCTGGGAAACATGCAGAGAAGTCCAAGATAGTGTTTTTTAGACTGGCTGCCACGAGCTGAATCGAATGCAGCCAAGAGCGAGCGTCTAGGACTTACGGTTCAGGAGTTATTCACAGAAACATGGTTCTGAACATGCTGCCAATTGCTCGCCTGGGAAACATGCAGAGAAGTCCAAGATAGTGTTTTTTAGACTGGCTGCCACGAGCTGAATCGAATGCAGCCAAGAGCGAGCGTCTAGGACTTACGGTTCAGGAGTTATTCACAGAAACATGGTTCTTTTACTGCCAGCCGCGAAAGCGAAAATAACCAAGATCGAGCGTCTAGGATTTACTTGTCAATAACTCGCCTGGGAAACATCCAGAGAAGTCAAACACAGTGCTCCTATACTAATTGCCAGGCGCTGAGACGAATGCCGCCAAGATCGAGCGTCTAGGACTTACGGTTCAGGAGTTATTCACAGAAACATGGTTCTGAACATGCTGCCAATTTCTCGTCTGGGAAACATGCAGAGAAGTCCAAGATAGTGTTTTTTAGACTGGCTGCCACGAGCTGAATCGAATGCAGCCAAGAGCGAGCGTCTAGGACTTACGGTTCAGGAGTTATTCACAGAAACATGGTTCTTTTACTGCCAGCCGCGAAAGCGAAAATAACCAAGATCGAGCGTCTAGGATTTACTTGTCAATAACTCGCCTGGGAAACATCCAGAGAAGTCAAACACAGTGCTCCTATACTAATTGCCAGGCGCTGAGACGAATGCCGCCAAGATCGAGCGTCTAGGACTTACGGTTCAGGAGTTATTCACAGAAACATGGTTCTGAACATGCTGCCAATTTCTCGCCTGGGAAACATGCAGAGAAGTCCAAGATAGTGTTTTTTAGACTGGCTGCCACGAGCTGAATCGAATGCAGCCAAGAGCGAGCGTCTAGGACTTACGGTTCAGGAGTTATTCACAGAAACATGGTTCTGAACATGCTGCCAATTGCTCGCCTGGGAAACATGCAGAGAAGTCCAAGATAGTGTTTTTTAGACTGGCTGCCACGAGCTGAATCGAATGCCGCCAAGATCGAGCGTCTAGGACTTACGGTTCAGGAGTTATTCACAGAAACATGGTTCTGAACATGCTGCCAATTGCTCGCCTGGGAAACATGCAGAGAAGTCCAAGATAGTGTTTTTTAGACTGGCTGCCACGAGCTGAATCGAATGCAGCCAAGAGCGAGCGTCTAGGACTTACGGTTCAGGAGTTATTCACAGAAACATGGTTCTGAACATGCTGCCAATTGCTCGCCTGGGAAACATGCAGAGAAGTCCAAGATAGTGTTTTTTAGACTGGCTGCCACGAGCTGAATCGAATGCAGCCAAGAGCGAGCGTCTAGGACTTACGGTTCAGGAGTTATTCACAGAAACATGGTTCTGAACATGCTGCCAATTGCTCGCCTGGGAAACATGCAGAGAAGTCCAAGATAGTGTTTTTTAGACTGGCTGCCACGAGCTGAATCGAATGCAGCCAAGAGCGAGCGTCTAGGACTTACGGTTCAGGAGTTATTCACAGAAACATGGTTCTTTTACTGCCAGCCGCGAAAGCGAAAATAACCAAGATCGAGCGTCTAGGATTTACTTGTCAATAACTCGCCTGGGAAACATCCAGAGAAGTCAAACACAGTGCTCCTATACTAATTGCCAGGCGCTGAGACGAATGCCGCCAAGATCGAGCGTCTAGGACTTACGGTTCAGGAGTTATTCACAGAAACATGGTTCTGAACATGCTGCCAATTTCTCGCCTGGGAAACATGCAGAGAAGTCCAAGATAGTGTTTTTTAGACTGGCTGCCACGAGCTGAATCGAATGCAGCCAAGAGCGAGCGTCTAGGACTTACGGTTCAGGAGTTATTCACAGAAACATGGTTCTTTTACTGCCAGCCGCGAAAGCGAAAATAACCAAGATCGAGCGTCTAGGATTTACTTGTCAATAACTCGCCTGGGAAACATCCAGAGAAGTCAAACACAGTGCTCCTATACTAATTGCCAGGCGCTGAGACGAATGCCGCCAAGATCGAGCGTCTAGGACTTACGGTTCAGGAGTTATTCACAGAAACATGGTTCTGAACATGCTGCCAATTTCTCGCCTGGGAAACATGCAGAGAAGTCCAAGATAGTGTTTTTTAGACTGGCTGCCACGAGCTGAATCGAATGCAGCCAAGAGCGAGCGTCTAGGACTTACAGTTCAGGAGTTATTCACAGAAACATGGTTCTGAACATGCTGCCAATTGCTCGCCTGGGAAACATGCAGAGAAGTCCAAGATAGTGTTTTTTAGACTGGCTGCCACGAGCTGAATCGAATGCAGCCAAGAGCGAGCGTCTAGGACTTACGGTTCAGGAGTTATTCACAGAAACATGGTTCTTTTACTGCCAGCCGCGAAAGCGAAAATAACCAAGATCGAGCGTCTAGGATTTACTTGTCAATAACTCGCCTGGGAAACATCCAGAGAAGTCAAACACAGTGCTCCTATACTAATTGCCAGGCGCTGAGACGAATGCCGCCAAGATCGAGCGTCTAGGACTTACGGTTCAGGAGTTATTCACAGAAACATGGTTCTGAACATGCTGCCAATTTCTCGCCTGGGAAACATGCAGAGAAGTCCAAGATAGTGTTTTTTAGACTGGCTGCCACGAGCTGAATCGAATGCAGCCAAGAGCGAGCGTCTAGGACTTACGGTTCAGGAGTTATTCACAGAAACATGGTTCTGAACATGCTGCCAATTGCTCGCCTGGGAAACATGCAGAGAAGTCCAAGATAGTGTTTTTTAGACTGGCTGCCACGAGCTGAATCGAATGCAGCCAAGAGCGAGCGTCTAGGACTTACGGTTCAGGAGTTATTCACAGAAACATGGTTCTGAACATGCTGCCAATTTCTCGCCTGGGAAACATGCAGAGAAGTCCAAGATAGTGTTTTTTAGACTGGCTGCCACGAGCTGAATCGAATGCAGCCAAGAGCGAGCGTCTAGGACTTACGGTTCAGGAGTTATTCACAGAAACATGGTTCTGAACATGCTGCCAATTGCTCGCCTGGGAAACATGCAGAGAAGTCCAAGATAGTGTTTTTTAGACTGGCTGCCACGAGCTGAATCGAATGCAGCCAAGAGCGAGCGTCTAGGACTTACGGTTCAGGAGTTATTCACAGAAACATGGTTCTGAACATGCTGCCAATTGCTCGCCTGGGAAACATGCAGAGAAGTCCAAGATAGTGTTTTTTAGACTGGCTGCCACGAGCTGAATCGAATGCAGCCAAGAGCGAGCGTCTAGGACTTACGGTTCAGGAGTTATTCACAGAAACATGGTTCTGAACATGCTGCCAATTGCTCGCCTGGGAA
The DNA here is from genome assembly GCF_050947455.1 of Rhinoderma darwinii. Lineage (NCBI taxonomy): Eukaryota > Metazoa > Chordata > Amphibia > Anura > Rhinodermatidae > Rhinoderma > Rhinoderma darwinii. Next base: position 2,082 of record NW_027461898.1, on the reverse strand, counting down.
ACATGCAGAGAAGTCCAAGATAGTGTTTTTTAGACTGGCTGCCACGAGCTGAATCGAATGCAGCCAAGAGCGAGCGTCTAGGACTTACGGTTCAGGAGTTATTCACAGAAACATGGTTCTTTTACTGCCAGCCGCGAAAGCGAAAATAACCAAGATCGAGCGTCTAGGATTTACTTGTCAATAACTCGCCTGGGAAACATCCAGAGAAGTCAAACACAGTGCTCCTATACTAATTGCCAGGCGCTGAGACGAATGCCGCCAAGATCGAGCGTCTAGGACTTACGGTTCAGGAGTTATTCACAGAAACATGGTTCTGAACATGCTGCCAATTTCTCGTCTGGGAAACATGCAGAGAAGTCCAAGATAGTGTTTTTTAGACTGGCTGCCACGAGCTGAATCGAATGCAGCCAAGAGCGAGCGTCTAGGACTTACGGTTCAGGAGTTATTCACAGAAACATGGTTCTTTTACTGCAAGCCGCGAAAGCGAAAATAACCAAGATCGAGCGTCTAGGATTTACTTGTCAATAACTCGCCTGGGAAACATCCAGAGAAGTCAAACACAGTGCTCCTATACTAATTGCCAGGCGCTGAGACGAATGCCGCCAAGATCGAGCGTCTAGGACTTACGGTTCAGGAGTTATTCACAGAAACATGGTTCTGAACATGCTGCCAATTTCTCGCCTGGGAAACATGCAGAGAAGTCCAAGATAGTGTTTTTTAGACTGGCTGCCACGAGCTGAATCGAATGCAGCCAAGAGCGAGCGTCTAGGACTTACGGTTCAGGAGTTATTCACAGAAACATGGTTCTTTTACTGCCAGCCGCGAAAGCGAAAATAACCAAGATCGAGCGTCTAGGATTTACTTGTCAATAACTCGCCTGGGAAACATCCAGAGAAGTCAAACACAGTGCTCCTATACTAATTGCCAGGCGCTGAGACGAATGCCGCCAAGATCGAGCGTCTAGGACTTACGGTTCAGGAGTTATTCACAGAAACATGGTTCTGAACATGCTGCCAATTTCTCGCCTGGGAAACATGCAGAGAAGTCCAAGATAGTGTTTTTTAGACTGGCTGCCACGAGCTGAATCGAATGCAGCCAAGAGCGAGCGTCTAGGACTTACGGTTCAGGAGTTATTCACAGAAACATGGTTCTTTTACTGCCAGCCGCGAAAGCGAAAATAACCAAGATCGAGCGTCTAGGATTTACTTGTCAATAACTCGCCTGGGAAACATCCAGAGAAGTCAAACACAGTGCTCCTATACTAATTGCCAGGCGCTGAGACGAATGCCGCCAAGATCGAGCGTCTAGGACTTACGGTTCAGGAGTTATTCACAGAAACATGGTTCTGAACATGCTGCCAATTTCTCGCCTGGGAAACATGCAGAGAAGTCCAAGATAGTGTTTTTTAGACTGGCTGCCACGAGCTGAATCGAATGCAGCCAAGAGCGAGCGTCTAGGACTTACAGTTCAGGAGTTATTCACAGAAACATGGTTCTGAACATGCTGCCAATTGCTCGCCTGGGAAACATGCAGAGAAGTCCAAGATAGTGTTTTTTAGACTGGCTGCCACGAGCTGAATCGAATGCAGCCAAGAGCGAGCGTCTAGGACTTACGGTTCAGGAGTTATTCACAGAAACATGGTTCTTTTACTGCCAGCCGCGAAAGCGAAAATAACCAAGATCGAGCGTCTAGGATTTACTTGTCAATAACTCGCCTGGGAAACATCCAGAGAAGTCAAACACAGTGCTCCTATACTAATTGCCAGGCGCTGAGACGAATGCCGCCAAGATCGAGCGTCTAGGACTTACGGTTCAGGAGTTATTCACAGAAACATGGTTCTGAACATGCTGCCAATTTCTCGCCTGGGAAACATGCAGAGAAGTCCAAGATAGTGTTTTTTAGACTGGCTGCCACGAGCTGAATCGAATGCAGCCAAGAGCGAGCGTCTAGGACTTACGGTTCAGGAGTTATTCACAGAAACATGGTTCTGAACATGCTGCCAATTGCTCGCCTGGGAAACATGCAGAGAAGTCCAAGATAGTGTTTTTTAGACTGGCTGCCACGAGCTGAATCGAATGCAGC
>NW_027461897.1:0-92301 GCF_050947455.1 Rhinoderma darwinii | reverse complement strand
CAGTATAATGCCCTTTATAGTGCCCCCACACAGTATAATGCCCTTTATAGTTCCCCCACACAGTATATTGCCCTTTATAGTGCCCCCACACAGTATAATGCCCTTTATAGTTCCCCCACACAGTATAATGCCCTTTACAGTGCCCCCACACAGTATAATGCCCTTTATAGTGCCCCACACAGTATAATGCCCTTTATAGTGCCCCCACACAGTATAATGCCCTTTATAGTGCCCCCACACAGTATAATGCCCTTTATAGTGCCCCCACACAGTATAATGCCCTTTATAGTGCCCCCCACACAGTATAATGCCCTTTATAGTGCCCCACACAGTAAAATTCCCTTTATAGTGCCCCCACACAGAATAATGCCCTTTATAGTGCCCCCACACAGAATAATGCCCTTTATAGTGCCCCCACACAGTATAATGCCCTTTATAGTGCCCCCCACACAGAATAATGCCCTTTATAGTGCCCCCACACAGTATAATGCCCTTTATAGTGCCCCCACACAGTATAATGCCCTTTATAGTGACCCCACACAGTATAATGCCCTTTATAGTGCCCCACACAGAATAATGCCCTTTATAGTGCCTCCACACAGTATAATGCCCTTTATAGTGCCCCCCACAGTATAATGCCCTTTATAGTGCCCCCACACAGTATAATGCCCTTTATAGTGCCCCACACAGTATAATGCCCTTTATAGTGCCCCCCACACAATATAATGCCCTTTATAGTGCCCCCCACAGTATAATGCCCTTTATAGTGCCCCCCACACAGTATAATGACCTTTATAGTGCCCCCCACACAATATAATGCCCTTTATAGTGCCCCCCACAGTATATTGCCCCTTACAGTGCCCCCACAGTATAATGCCCTTTATAGTGCCCCCCACATTATAATGCCCTTTATAGTGCCCCCACACAATATAATGCAATTTATAGTGCCCCCCACACAATATAATGCCCTTTATAGTGCCCCCACACAGTATAATGCCCTTTATAGTGCCCCCACACAGTATAATGCCCTTTATAGTGCCCCCCACAGTATAATGCCCTTTATAGTGCCCCCCACAGTATAATGCCCTTTATAGTGCCCCCACATTATAATGCCCTTTATAGTGCCCCCACACAGTATAATGCCCTTTATAGTGCCCCCCACACAGAATAATGCCCTTTATAGTGCCCCACACAGTACAGTGCCCTTTATAGTGCCCCCCACACAGTATAATGCCCTTTATAGTGCCCCACACAGTACAGTGCCCTTTATAGTGCCCCCCACACAGTATAATGCCCTTTATAGTGCCCCCCACACAGTATAATGCCCTTTATAGTGCCCCCACACAGTATAATGCCCTTTATAGTGCCCTACACAGTATAATGCCCTTTATAGTGCCCCACACAGTATAATGCCCTTTATAGTGCCCCACACAGTATAATGCCCTTTATAGTGCCCCACACAGTATAATGCCCTTTATAGTGCCCCCACACAGTATAATGCCCTTTATAGTGCCCCCCACACAGTATAATGCCCTTTATAGTGCCCTACACAGTATAATGCCCTTTATAGTGCCCCACACAGTATAATGCCCTTTATAGTGCCCCCCACACAGTATAATGCCCCGTGTAGCTGCCCCCACACAGTATAATGCCCTTTATAGTGCCCCCACACAGTATAATGCCCTTTATAGTGCCCCCACACAGTATAATGCCCTTTATAGTGCCCCCCACACAGTATAATGCCCTTTATAGTGCCCCACACAGTACAGTGCCCTTTATAGTGCCCCCCACACAGTATAATTCCCTTTATAGTGCCCCCCACACAGTATAATGCCCTTTATAGTGCCCCCACACAATATAATGTCCTTTATAGTGCCGCCCACACAATATAATGCCCCCTAAGTAACACAAGCAATATATTGCCCCTGTGCCCATACACAGTATAATGTCCCCTTAGTGGCCCCCACACACTATAATGCCCCCCAGTATAATGTCTCCCTTTCCTCCGTGACACACACAGCCTCCCTTGTATTGTGCCATACAGCCTCCAACCACCCTCTTGTAGACAGTGTCATACAGCCTCCCACCTCCACCTTGTAGATAGTGCCATACAGCCCCCTCCTCCCCTTGTACATAGCGCCATACAGCCCCCCCACCCCCTTCTAGACATTGCCATACAGCCCCCACCACCCCCTTGTAGAGAGTGCCATACAGCTCCCCCCCTCCTCCCCTTGTACATAGCGCCATACAGCCCCCCCCCACCCCCTTCTAGACATTGCCATGCAGCCCCCCACCACCCCCTTATAGAGAGTGCCATACAGCTCCCCCCCTCCCCCTTGTAGACAGTGTCATACAGCCCCCCACCTCCCCCAGGTAGACAGTGCCATACAGCCCCCACCTCTCCCATGTAGACAATGCCATACAGCCCCCACCTCCTCCTTGTAGACAGTGCCATACAGCCCCCCACCTCCCTCTTGTAGACAGTGCCATACAGACCCCACCCCCCCCTTGTAGACAGTGCCACTCATCCCCCCACCCCCCTGTAGACAGTGCTATACAGCCACCCATCCCCTTGTATACTGTGCCGTACAGACCCCCCACCTCCCCCTTGTAGACAGTGCCATTCAGCCCCCCCTTGCAGACAGTGCCGTACAGCCCCCACCTCCCCTTGTAGACTGTACCATACAGCCCCCACCTCCCCCTTGTAGACAGTGCCATTCAGCCCCCCCTTGTAGACAGTGCCATACAGCCCCCTCCTCCTCCTTGTAGACAGAACCATACAGCCCCACACCTCATCCTTGTAAATAGTGTCATACAGACCCCCCAAATCCCCCTTGTAGACAGTGCCATACATTCCCCACCTTCACCTTGTAGACAGTACCATACAGACCCCCCTTGTAGACTGTCCCATACAGCCCCCCACGTCCCCCTTGTAGACAGTGCCATACAGCCCCCCACCTCCCCCTTGTAGACAGTGCCATACAGCCCAAAACCTCTACCTTGAAGACAGTGCCATACAGCCCCCCATCTCCCCCTTGTAGACAGTGACATATAGCCCCCCACCGTCTCCTTATAGACAGTGCCATACAGCCGCCAACCTCCCCCTTGTAGACGGTGCCATACAGCCCCCACCCCCCTTGTAGACAGTGCCATACAGTCCCACACACCCCCCTTGTAGAGCGTGCCATACAGCCCCCCACCTCCCCCTTGTAGACATTGCCATACAGTCCTACACCTCCCCCTTGTAAACAGTGCCATACAGCCCACCACCTCCCTCTTGTAGACAGTGCTATACAGCCCCCCCAACTTCCCTTTGTAGACAGTGCTATACATCCCGCCACCTCCCCCTTGTCGATCGTGCCATACAGTCCCACACCTCCCCCTTGTAGACAGTGCCATACAGTCCCCCTCCTCCCCCTTGTAGACCGTCCCATACAGCCCCCCACGTTCCCCTTGTAGACAGTGCCATGCAGCCCCCCATCACCTTGTAGACAGTGCCATACAGCTCCCACACCTCCCCCTTGTAGACAGTGCCATACAGTCCTACACCACCCTTGTAGACAGTGCCATACAGTCCTACACCACCCTTGTAAACAGTGCCATACAGCTCCCCCCCTCCCCCTTGTAGACGGTGCCATACAGATCCCACACCTCCCCCTTGTAGACAGTACCATACAGCCCCCACCTCCCCCATGTAGATAGTGCCATACAGTCCTACACCACCCTTGTAAACAGTGCCATACAGCTCCCCCCCTCCCCCTTGTAGACGGTGCCATACAGATCCCACACCTACCCCTTGTAGACCATTCCATACAGCCCCCCATGTTCCCCTTGTAGACATTGCCATACAGTTGACCCCAACTCCCGCTTGTAGACAGTGTCATACAGCCCCACACCTCCCACTTGTAGACAGTGCCATACAGCTACAGCCCCCACACCTCCCCTTGTAGACTGTGCCAATCAGCCCCCCATCCCCTTGTAGACAGTGCCATACAGCCCCCCAGCTCCCCCTTGTAGACAGTGCCATACAGCCCCCACCTCCCCAAAGTAGACAGTGCCATACATCCCCCCACCTCCCCCTTGTCGATAGTGCCATACAGTCCCACACCTTCCCCTTGTAGACAGTGCCATACAGTCCCCCTCCTCCCCTTGTACATAGCGCCATACAGCCCCCCACCCCCTTGTAGACATTGCCATGCAGCCCCCCCACCATCCCCTTTTAGACAGTGCCATACAGCTCCCCCCTCCCCCTTGTAGACAGTCATACAGCCCCCCCACCTCCCCCTTGTAGACATTGCCATACAGCCATCCCCCACCTCCCCCTTGTAGACAGTGCCATACAGCCACCCACCTCCCCCTTGTAGACAGTGCCATACAGCCCCCCACCTCCCCCTTGTAGACAGTGCCATACAGCCCCCACCCCCCCCCTTGTAGACAGTGCCAATCATCCTCCCATTCCCTTGTAGACAGTGCCATGCAGCCCCCCATCACCTTGTAGACAGTGCCATACAGCCACCACACCTCCCCCTTGGAGACAGTGCCATACAGTCCTACACCTCCCCTTGTAGACAGTGCCATACAGCTCCCCCTTGTAGACTGTGCCATACAGCTCCCACACCGCCCCCTTGTAGACAGTACCATAAAGCACCCACCTCCCCCTTGTAGATAGTGCCATACAGCCCCCCAACTCCCCCTTGTAGACCATCCCATACAGCCCCCCATGTTCCCCTTGTAGACAGTGTCATACAGCCCCACACCTCCCCCTTTTAGACAGTGCCATACAGACCCCCCACCTCCCCCTTGTAGACAGTGCCAATCATCCACCCCATCCCCTTGTAGACAGTGCCATACAGCCCCCCACCTCCCCCTTGTAGACAGTGCCAATCAGCCCACCCCCCACATCCCCTTGTAGACAGTGCCAATCAGCCCCCCACCCTCTTGTAGACCATACCATACAGCCCCACCTCCCTCTTGTAGACAGTGCCATACGGCCCCCCACCTCCCCCTTGTAGACCATCCCATACAGCCCCCCATGTTCCCTTTGTATACAGTGTCATACAGCCCCACACCTCCCCCATTTAGACAGTGCCATACAGACCCCCCACCTCCCCCTTGTAGACAGTGCCAATCAGCCCCCCATCCCCTTGTAGACAGTGCCATACAGCCCCCCCACATCCCCTTGTAGACAGTGCCAATAAGCCCCCCACCCCCTTGTAGACCATACCATACAGCCCCACCTCCCCCTTGAAGATAGTGCCATACAGTTCCCCACCACCCCTTGTAGACAGTGCCATACAGCCGCCCACCTCCCCCTTGTAGACCGTCCCTTACAGCCCCCCACGTTCCCCATGAAGACCGTGCCAATCAGCCCCCATCCCCTTGTAGACCGTGCTATGCAGCCTCCCACCCCCTTGTAGACAGTACCATACAGCCCCCACCTCCCCCTTGTAGATAGTCCCATAAAGCCCCCCACGTTCCCCTTGTAGACAGTGCCAAAGATCCCCCCCACCTCCCCCTTGTAGACCGTGCCATACAGCCCCCCACCTCCCCCTTGTAGACAGTGCCATTCAGCCCCCACCTCCCCAAAGTAGACAGTGCCATACATCCCCCCACCTCCCCCTTGTCGATAGTGCCATACAGTCCCACACCTCCCCCTGGTAGACAGTGCCATACAGTCCCCCTCCTCCCTCTTGTAGACCGTCCCATACAGCCCCCTACGTACCCCTTGAAGACAGTGCCAATCAGCCCCCCATCCCATTGTAGACAGTGCCATACAGCCTCCCACCCCCTTGTAGACAGTACCATACAGCCCCCCAACTTCCCCTTCTAGACAGTGCCATACAGCCCCCACCTCCCCAAAGTAGACAGTGCCATACAGCCCCCCACCTCCCCCTTGTAGACAGTGCCAATCAGCCCCCCCCCCACATCCCCTTGTAGACAGTGCCAATCAGCCCCCCACCCTCTTGTAGACCATACCATACAGCCCCACCTCCCCCTTGTCAACAGTGCCATACAGTCCCACACCTCCCCCTTGTAAACAGTGCCATACAGTCCTACACCTCCCCCTTGTAAACAGTGCCATACAGCCCACCACCTCCCTCTTGTAGACAGTGCTATACAGCCCCCCCAACTTCCCTTTAGTGCTATACATCCCCACACCTCCCCCTTGTAGACAGTGCCATACAGTCCCCCTCCTCCCCCTTGTAGACCGTCCCATACAGCCTCCCACGTTCCCCTTGAAGACAGTGCCAATCAACCCCCCACCCCCTTGTAGACAGTACCATACAGCCCCCACCTCCCCCTTGTAGATAGTGCCATACAGCCCCCAACTCCCCCTTGTAGACCGTCCCATACAGCCCCCCATGTTCCCCTTGTAGACAGTGCCATCCAGCCCAAAACTTCCCCCCTGAAGACAGTGCCATAAAGCCCCCCAACTTCCCCTTCTAGACAGTGCCATACAGCCCCCACCTCCCCAAAGTAGACAGTGCCATACAGCCGCCCACCTCCCCCTTGTCAACAGTGCCATACAGTCCCACACCTCCCCCTTGTAGACAGTGCCATACAGTCCCACACCGCCCCCTTGTAGAGAGTGCCATACAGCCCCCCACCTCCCCTTGTAGACAGTGCCATACAGCCCCCACCTCCCCCTTGTAGACATTGCCATACAGTCCTACACCTCCGACTTGTAAACAGTGCCATACAGCCCACCACCTCCCTCTTGTAGACAGTGCTATACATCCCCCCCAACTTCCCTTTGTAGACAGTGCTATACAGCCCCCCAACTCCCCCTTATAGACAGTGCCATATAGCCCCCCACCTCTTTTGTAGACAGTGCCATACAGCCCCCCACCTCCCCCTTGTAGACAGTGCCATACAGTCCCCCCACCTCCTCCTTAAAGACAGTGCCATACAGTCCCACACCACCCCCTTGTAGACAGTGCCATACAGCCCCCCACCACCCCCATGTAGACAGTGCCATACAGCCCCCCACCTCCTCCTTGTAGACAGTGCTATACAGCCCCCACCTCCACCTTGTAGACAGTGCCCTACAGTCCCCGCACCACCCCCTTGTAGACAGTGCCATACAGTCCCCCATCTCCTCCTTGTAGACAGTGCCATACAGCCCCCCACCCCCTTGTAGACAGTGCCATACAGTCCCACACCACCCCCTTGTAGACAGTGCCATATAGCCCCCCACCTCCTTTGTAGACAGTGCCATACAGCCCCCCACCTCCTCCTTGTAGACAATGCCATAAAGTCCCCCCACCTCCTCCTTAAAGACAGTGCCATGCCGTCCCACACCACCCCCTTGTAGACAGTGCCATACAGCCCCCCACCACCCCCATGTAGACAGTGCCATACAGCCCCCCACCACCCCCATGTAGACAGTGCCATACAGCCCCCAACCTCCTCCTTGTAGACAGTGCTATACAGCCCCCACCTCCACCTTGTAGACAGTGCCATACAGTCCCCGCACCACCCCCTTGTAGACAGTGCCATACAGTCCCCCACCTCCTCCTTGTAGACAGTGCCATACAGCCCCCTATGCCCTTGTAGACAGTGCCATACAGTCCCACACCTCCCCCTTGTAGACAGTGCCATACAGCCCAAAACCTCCCCCTTGAAGACAGTGCCATACAGCCCCGCAATTTCCCCTTCTAGACAGTGCCATACAGCCCCCCCATCTCCCCCTTGTAGAAAGTCCCATTCAGCCCCCCCAGCTCCTCCTTGTAGACAGTGCCATACAACCCCCCACCTCCCCAAAGTAGAGAGTACCATACATCCCCCCACCTCCCCCATGTAGACAGTGCCTTACAGCCATACAGCCTTGTAGACGGTGCTATACAGCCCCCCACCACCCCCATGTAGACAGTGCCATACAGCCCCCCACCTCCTCCTTGTAGACAGTGCTATACAGCCACCCCACCACCCCCTTGTAGACGGTGCCATACAGCCCCCCACCTCCTCCTCGTAGACAGTGCCATACAGTCCCACACCACCCCTTGTAGACAGTGCTATACAGCCCCCACCTCCCCTTGTAGACAGTGCCATACAGTCCCCCACCTCCCCCATGTAGACAGTGCCATACAGCCCCGCACCAACCCCTTGTAGACAGTGCCATACAGTCCCCCACCTCCTCATTGTAGACAGTGCCATACAGCCCCCCATCCCCTTGTAGACAGTGCCATACAGCCCCCACCCCCCCAAAGTAGACAGTGCCATGCATCCCCCCACCTCCCCCTTGTCGATAGTGCCATACAGTCCCACACCTCCCCCTTGTAGACAGTGCCATACAGCCCCCCGACCCCCTTGTAGACATTGCCATACAGCCCCCCACCTCCCCCTTGAAGACAGTGCCATACAGCCCCGCAATTTCCCCTTCTAGACAGTGCCATACAGCCCCCCCATCTCCCCCTTGTAGAAAGTCCCATTCAGCCCCCCCCCAGCCCCTCCTTGTAGACAGTGCCATACAACCCCCCACCTCCCCAAAGTAGACAGTACCATACATCCCCCCACCTCTCCCATGTAGACAGTGCCTTACAGCCATACAGCCTTGTAGACGGTGCCATACAGCCCCCCACCACCCCCATGTAGACAGTGCCATACAGCCCCCCACCTCCTCCTTGTAGACAGTGCTATACAGCCACCCCACCACCCCCTTGTAGACGGTGCCATACAGCCCCCCACCTCCTCCTCGTAGACAGTGCCATATAGTCCCACACCACCCCTTGTAGACAGTGCTATACAGCCCCCACCTCCCCTTGTAGACAGTGCCATACAGTCCCCCACCTCCCCCATGTAGACAGTGCCATACAGCCCCGCACCAACCCCTTGTAGACAGTGCCATACAGTCCCCCACCTCCTCATTGTAGACAGTGCCATACAGACCCCCATCCCCTTGTAGACAGTGTCATACAGCCCCCACCTCCCCAAAGTAGACAGTGCCATGCATCAACCACCTCCCCCTTGTCGATAGTGCCATACAGTCCCACACCTCCCCCTTGTAGACAGTGCCATACAGCCCCCCGACCCCCTTGTAGACATTGCCATACAGCCCCTCACCACCCCCTTGTAGACAGTGCCATACAGCTCCCCCCCTCCCCCTTGTAGACAGTGCCATACAGCCCCCACCTCTCCCAAGTAGACAATGTCATACAGCCCCCTACCTCCTCCTTGTAGACAGTGCCATACAGTCCCACACCACCCCTTGTAGACAGTGCCATACAGCGCCCACCCCCCCCCCAAAGTAGACAGTGCCATACATCCCCCCACCTCCCCCTTGTTGATAGTGCCATACAGTCCCACACCTCCCCCTTGTAGACAGTGCCATACAGTCCCCCTCCTTTCCTTGTACATAGCGCCATACAGCCCCCCAACCCCCTTGTAGACATTGCCATACAGCCCCCCACCACCCCGTTGTAGACAGTGCCATACAGCTCCCCCCCTCCCCGTTGTAGACAGTGTCATACAGCCCCCCACCTCCCCCAGGTATATCGTGCCATACAGTCCCCCCACCTCCCCCTTGTAGACAGTGCCATACAGTCCCCCCACCGCCCCCATGTAGACAGTGCCATACAGCTCCCCCCCTCCCAGTTGTAGACAGTGTCATACAGCCCCCCACCTCCCCCAGGTATATCGTGCCATACAGTCCCCCCACCTCCCCCTTGTAGACAGTGCCATACAGTCCCCCCACCTCCCCCATGTAGACAGTGCCATACAGCCCCCCTCCACCACCTTGTAGACAGTTCCATACAGACCCCGCACCACCCCCTTGTAGACAGTGCCATACAGTCCCCTACCTCCTCCTTGTAGACAGAGCCATAAGCCCCCCATCCCCTTGTAGACAGTGCCATACAGCCCACCACCCCCTTGTAGAAAGTGCTATACAGCCCCCACCTCCCCCTTGTAGACAGTGCCATACAGTCCCCGCACCACCCCCTTGTAGACAGTGCCATACAGTCCCCCCCATCCCCTTGTAGACAGTGCTATACAGCTCCCACCCCCTTGTAGACAGTACCATACAGCCCCCACCTCCCCCTTGCAGATAGTGCCATACAGCCCCCCACGTTCCCCTTGTAAACAGTGCCATGCAGCCCCCCATCCTCTTGTAGACAGTGCCATACAGCCCCCCACCTCCCCCTTGTAGACAGTGCCATACAGTCCCCGCACCACCCCCTTGTAGACAGTGCCATACAGTCCCCCCCATCCCCTTGTAGACAGTGCTATACAGCTCCCACCCCCTTGTAGACAGTACCATACAGCCCCCACCTCCCCCTTGCAGATAGTGCCATACAGCCCCCCACGTTCCCCTTGTAAACAGTGCCATGCAGCCCCCCCATCCTCTTGTAGACGGTACCATACAGCCCCCACCTCCCTTCTGTAGATAGTGCCATACAGCCCCACACCTCACCCTTGTAAACAGTGTCATACAGACCCCCCAAATCCCCCTTGTAGACAGTGCCATACATTCCCCACCTTCACCTTGTAGGCAGTACCATACAGACCCCCACCTCCCCCTTGTAGACCGTCCCATACAGCCCCCCACGTTCCCCTTGTAGAAAGTGCCATACAGCCCCCCACCTCCCCCTTGTATACCGTCCCATACAGTCCCCCATGTTCCCCTTGAAGACAGTGCCAATCAGCCCCCCATCCCATTGTAGACAGTGCCATGCAGCCTCCCACCCCCTTGTAGACAGTACCATACAGCCCCCCACCACCCCCATGTAGACAGTGCCATACAGCCCCCACCTCCTCCTTGTAGACAGTGCCATACAGTCCCACACCACCCTTTGTAGACAGTGCCATACAGCCCCCCACCTCCTCCTTCTAGACAGTGCCATACAGCCCCCCACCTCCCCAAAGTAGACATTGCCATACATCCTCCCACCTCCCCCATGTAGACAGTGCCATACAACCACCCACCTCCCCAAAGTAGACATTGCCATACAGTCCTACACCCCCCCTTGTAGGTGCCATACAACCCCCCACCACCCTCTTGTAGACCGTGCCATACAGCTCCCTGACCTCCCCCTTGTAGACAGTGCCATACAGCTCCCACACCTCCCCCTTGTAGACAGTGCCATACAGCTCCCCCTTGTAAACAGTGCCATACAGCTCCCCCACCTCCCTCTTGTAGACCGTACCATACAGCCCCCCATCTCCCCCTTGTAGACAGTGCTATACAGCCCCCAACTCCCCCTTGTAGACAGTGCCATACAGCCCCCCACCTCCTCCTTGTAGATAGTGCCATACAGTCCCCCCACCTCCTCCTTGTAGACAGTGCCATACAGTCCCCTACCTCCCCCTTGTAGACAGTGCCATACAGCCCCCTACCTCCCCCTTGTAGACAGTGCCATACAGTCCCCCACTTCCCCCATGTAGACAGTGCCATAAAGCCCCCCACCACCCCCTTGTAGACAGTGCCATACAGTCCCCCACCTCCTCCTTGTAGACAGTGCCATACAGCCCCCCCTTGTAGACAGTGCCATACAGCCCCCCACCTCCCTCTTATAGACCGTGCCATACAGCCCCCATTGTAGACAGTGCTATACAGCCCCCAACTCCCCCTTGTACACAGTGCCATATAGCCCCCCACCTCATCCTTGTAGACAGTGCCATACAGCCCCTCCACCTCCTCCTTGTAGACCGTGCCATAGAGCCCCCCCCCACCTCCCCCTTGTAGGCAGTGCCATATAGCCCCCCACCTCCTCCTTGTAGACAGTGCCATACAGTCCCACACCACCCCCTTGTAGACAGTGCCATACAGCCTTCTACCTCCCCCTTGTAGACAGTGCCATACAGTCCCACACCACCCCCTTGTAGACAGTGCCATACAGCCTTCTACCTCCCCCTTGTAGACAGTGCCATAAAGCCCCCCACCACCCCCTTGTAGACAGTGCCATACAGTCCCCCACCTCCTCCTTGTAGACAGTGCCAAACAGACCCCCCTTGTAGACAGTGCCATACAGCCCCCCACATCCCTCTTATAGACCGTGCTATACAGCCCCCCATCTCCCCATTGTAGACAGTGCTATACAGCCCCCAACTCCCCCTTGTAGACAGTGCCATATAGCCCCCCACCTCCTCCTTGTAGACAGTGCCATACAGCCCCTCCACCTCCTCCTTATAGACCGTTCCATAGAGCCCCCCCATCTCCCCCTTGTAGGCAGTGCCATATAGCCCCCCACCTCCTCCTTGTAGCCAGTGCCATACAGTCCCACACCACCCCCTTGTAGACTGTGCCTTACAGCCCCTATCTCCCCCTTGTAGACAGTGCCATACAGACTCCCATCTCCCCCTTGTAGACAGTGCCATACAGCCCCCTCTCCTCCCCTTGTACATAGCGCCATACAGCCCCTATCTCCCCCTTGTAGCCAGTGCCATACAGTCCCACACCACCCCCTTGTAGACTGTGCCATACAGCCCCCTACCTCCCCTTGTAGACAGTGCCATACAGACTCCCATCTCCCCCTTATAGACAGTGCCATACAGTCTCCCCCCTCCCCCTTGTAGACAGTGCCATACAACCCCCCTCCTCCCCTTGTACATAGCGCCATACAGCCCCCCAGCTCCACCTTGTAGACAGTGCCATGCAGTCCCACACCACCCCCTTGTAGACTGTGCCATACAGCCCCCTACCTCCCCTTGTAGACAGTGCCATACAGACTCCCATCTCCCCCTCTATAGACAGTGCCATACAGTCTCCCCCCTCCCCCTTGTAGACAGTGCCATACAACCCCCCTCCTCCCCTTGTACATAGCGCCATACAGCCCCCCAGCTCCACCTTGTAGACAGTGCCATGCAGTCCCACACCACCCCGTTGTAGACTGTGCCATACAGCCCCTATCTCCCCCTTGTAGACAGTGCCATACAGCCCCCCCACCCCCTGTAGACAGTGCCCCCCAAACAAATAAAACAAAAAATTATACTCGCCTAGGCCCCATTCCCGCGACGAACTGAGCTGCTCCACAACACCGACAGGATCCTTGCGTAGGCCGGCTTGATCCAGTGATGTGAGCACGTCGGCCTGTGCAGGGATCCTGTCCCTGCATCTGATAGGCTACAGAACGAACAGCCTGTAGCCTAGTAAATGGCAGAGTAGGGAGATACCTCCCTGCTCTGCTACAGTGTTTAATAGTATCTGCATCCTAAGAATGCAGATACTATTGAATAGTGGCTGCTAGCGGCGCCACCGGGCATGGGGGGGCCGTCCTGGCGGGTGGCACGGGCCTTCTTGAGCCATGGGCCCCATAGCAGACGTTATGGCTGCTACAGCGGTAGTTGTGCCGAGGGCAGAGAAGGAGCGCACGGGCTGAAAGGCCGCTGCAGGACACGCCGGCCCCGGGCACTTCAGAAACACAAGCAGGGGAAGAGAGCAAGGGCAGCCCCCCTTCCACCTCCTGGAGTGATGCGCCCTGTGCGATGGCACGGGTCACACACCCCAAAGGCCGGCGCTGCATGAATGGACAATAACCTGGTGGAGGCTCATGGTCCACTGGGCATGTATGAGTGATGTGTATGGGTAATTATTTGGATGTTGTCAGTCTTATACAATATGTGTGATTGGTCACATCAGATATTGCCGTGCACACTTACTGAACTTGTACTATTTTTATTTGATTATATCTGGATGTCCTGCAGGTGTCTCCTGACGGTAGGGAGTCTGACGGTGGTTGGATCCAGCATTGGCTCATACATCATGGGTATGGCTGTATTAAGTCCGTGTCCACCTCTTCTGCGGGATAACGTTGGAGGAGTTCTCATTGTATGTATCTAAATCTTCATTTTAACCATTCATTGTCCGCTTTCCTCCTGTTATTGGTCATATTGAGCTGCTGCAGGTTCAGCGCCTCTGAATTAACAATAATTATAAAAGTTAGTTCTAATCCCTACAGAAGAATTCACTCCCCCCCCCCCCCACCATGATTTATGGCGAAACAGCATTAAGTCACAGTAGATAATGACAATTTAATGTCAAAGTGAAGACATATTTCTACAAGGTGATGGACATTCCTTACTGCTGAGAGTGCAGGGACACAGAGCGCAGCGGATCCCCCAGGAGTTTCTATAGGTGATCATTTTTTCCTGTGCTGGCCCCTGCTGGTGCTGCTGAGAGTGCAGGGACACAGAGCACAGCGAGTCCCCCCTGAGTTTCCTGTGATGGCTCCCGGTAGTGCTGCTGAGAGTGCAGGGACACAGAGCTCAGTGAGTCCCCAGGAGTTTCTATAGGTGATCATTGAGGTTGCATTATTTCCTGTGCTGGCCCCTGCTGGTGCTGCTGAGAGTGCAGGGACACAGAGTACAGCGAGTCCCCCCTGAGTTTCCTGTGATGGCTCCTGGAAGTGCTGCTGAGAGTGCAGGGACATAGAGCTCAGTGAGTCCCCCAGGAGTTTCTATAGGTGATCATTGAGGTTGCATTATTTCCTGTGCTGGCCCCTGGTGGTGCTGCTGAGAGTGCAGGGACATAGAGCGCAGGGAGTCCCCCCTGAGTTTCCTGTGCTGGCCCCTGGTGGTGCTGCTGAGAGTGCAGGGACATAGAGCGCAGCGAGTCCCCCCTGAGTTTCCTGTGCTGGCCCCTGGTGGTGCTGCTGAGAGTGCAGGGACATAGAGCGCAGCGAGTCCCCCCTGAGTTTCCTGTGCTGGCCCCTGGTGGTGCTGCTGAGAGTGCAGGGACACAGAGCGCAGGGAGTCCCCCCTGAGTTTCCTGTGCTGGCCCCTGGTGGTGCTGCTGAGAGTGCAGGGACACAGAGCACAGCGAGTCCCCCCTGAGTTTCCTGTGCTGGCCCCTGGTGGTGCTGCTGAGAGTGCAGGGACATAGAGCGCAGCGAGTCCCCCCTGAGTTTCCTGTGCTGGCCCCTGGTGGTGCTGCTGAGAGTGCAGGGACATAGAGCGCAGCGAGTCCCCCCTGAGTTTCCTGTGCTGGCCCCTGGTGGTGCTGCTGAGAGTGCAGGGACATAGAGCGCAGCGAGTCCCCCCTGAGTTTCCTGTGCTGGCCCCTGGTGGCGCTGCTGAGAGTGCAGGGACATATAGCGCAGGGAGTCCCCCCTGAGTTTCCTGTGCTGGCCCCTGGTGGTGCTGCTGAGAGTGCAGGGACATAGAGCGCAGGGAGTCCCCCCTGAGTTTCCTGTGATGGCTCCTGGCAGTGCTGCTGGGTTGTGATGTCCAGTTCAGGTGTAGGACAGTAGAGGTTCTCCAGGGCAGCGCTGCTCAGGAAGGTTAAAGAGCCCATGGCCAAGAGCTGCATTTTTCAGTTTTTTTTATCTGCAGTTCCTCTTTAGACCTGCGGGTGGTGGCAGCTTTCTAAGGTGATAGGGGCTTCATTCACACAGTCAGGAAATCCCAGTAACCAGAGGAACATTGGCAGTAAAGACGTGAAGAGCCACTATGCACAGGAACTCGTGAGTTTTTCTTCAGGATTTGCCATTCTCCAGTGCGTCCCCCTCTGTCCCTTATCCAGCTCTGCTGTGTGTGGGCATACAGTACAGCAGGTACAGTAAGCATGCCCATACTCATGCAGCAACCATTGAATGACCAAGATTTACATCTCTACTTAATGAGCTCGTGAGGCTGGATAATGGGGAACCAGAAATGGTCATGACCATTAATCACAGAAAAACCACCAAGATCTGGAGAGTGGACGCCTGGAGAAAGCTTCATACCTAATAACAGCCAGTGTGGCCTCCCCAAACAGCACCAGTCAGTGTGCCCTCCCCAAACAGCACCAGTCAGTGTGCCCTCCCCAAACAGTGCCAGCCAGTGTGGCCTCCCCGAACAGCACCAGCCAGTGTGGCCTCCCCAAACAGCACCAGCCAGTGTTTCCTCCCCAAAATAGTGTCAGCCAGTGTATCCTCCCCATACAGTGTCAGCCAGTGTGTCCTCCCCATACAGTGTCAGCCAGTGATTCCTCCCCATACAGTGTCAGTGTGTCCTCCCCATACAATGTCAGCCAGTGTTTCCTCCCCATACAGTGTCAGCCAGTGTGTCCTCCCCATACAGTGTCAGCCAGTGTTTCCTCCCCATACAGTGTCAGCCAGTGTGTCCTCCCCATACAGTGTCAGCCAGTGATTCCTCCCCATACAGTGTCAGCCAGTGTGTCCTCCCCATACAGTGTCAGCCAGTGTTTCCTCCTCATACAGTGTCAGCCAGTGTTTCCTCCCCATACAGTGTCAGCCAGTGTTTCCTCCCCATACAGTGTCAGCCAGTGTTTCCTCCCCATACAGTGTCCGCCAGTGTGTCCTCCCCATACAGTGTCAGCCAGTGTGTCCTCCCCATACAGTGTCAGACAGTGTGTCCTCCCCATACAGTGTCAGCCAGTGTTTCCTCCCCATACAGTGTCAGCCAGTGTGCCCTCCCCATACAGTGTCAGCCAGTGTTTCCTCCCCATACAGTGTCAGCCAGTGTTTCCTCCCCATACAGTGTCAGCCAGTGTTTCCTCCCCATACAGTGTCAGCCAGTGTTTCCTCCCCATACAGTGTCAGCCAGTGTTTCCTCCCCATACAGTGTCAGTGTGTCCTCCCCATACAATGTCAGCCAGTGTTTCCTCCCCATACAGTGTCAGCCAGTGTGTCCTCCCCATACAGTGTCAGCCAGTGTTTCCTCCCCATACAGTGTCAGCCAGTGTGTCCTCCCCATACAGTGTCAGCCAGTGATTCCTCCCCATACAGTGTCAGCCAGTGTGTCCTCCCCATACAGTGTCAGCCAGTGTTTCCTCCTCATACAGTGTCAGCCAGTGTTTCCTCCCCATACAGTGTCAGCCAGTGTTTCCTCCCCATACAGTGTCAGCCAGTGTTTCCTCCCCATACAGTGTCCGCCAGTGTGTCCTCCCCATACAGTGTCAGCCAGTGTGTCCTCCCCATACAGTGTCAGCCAGTGTGTCCTCCCCATACAGTGTCAGCCAGTGTTTCCTCCCCATACAGTGTCAGCCAGTGTGCCCTCCCCATACAGTGTCAGCCAGTGTTTCCTCCCCATACAGTGTCAGCCAGTGTTTCCTCCCCATACAGTGTCAGCCAGTGTTTCCTCCCCATACAGTGTCAGCCAGTGTTTCCTCCCCATACAGTGTCAGCCAGTGTTTCCTCCCCATACAGTGTCAGCCAGTGTTTCCTCCCCATACAGTGTCAGCCAGTGTGTCCTCCCCATACAGTGTCAGCCAGTGTTTCCACCCCATACAGTGTCAGCCAGTGTTTCCTCCCCATACAGTGTCAGCCAGTGTTTCCTCCCCATACAGTGTCAGCCAGTGTGTCCTCCCCATACAGTGTCAGCCAGTGTGTCCTCCCCATACAGTGTCAGCCAGTGTTTCCACCCCATACAGTGTCAGCCAGTGTTTCCTCCCCATACAGTGTCAGCCAGTGTGTCCTCCCCATACAGTGTCAGCCAGTGTGTCCTCCCCATACAGTGTCAGCCAGTGTGTCCTCCCCATACAGTGTCAGCCAGTGTGTCCTCCCCATACAGTGTCAGCCAGTGTGTCCTCCCCATACAGTGTCAGCCAGTGTTTCCTCCCCATACAGTGTCAGCCAGTGTTTCCTCCCCATACAGTGTCAGCCAGTGTTTCCTCCCCATACAGTGTCAGCCAGTGTTTCCTCCCCATACAGTGTCAGCCAGTGTGTCCTCCCCATACAGTGTCAGTCAGTGTGTCCTCCCCATACAGTGTCAGCCAGTGTGTCCTCCCCATACAGTGTCAGCCAGTGTTTCCTCCCCATACAGTGTCAGCCAGTGTTTCCTCCCCATACAGTGTCAGCCAGTGTTTCCTCCCCATACAGTGTCAGCCAGTGATTCCTCCCCATACAGTGTCAGCCAGTGTTTCCTCCCCATACAGTGTCAGCCAGTGTTTCCTCCCCATACAGTGTCAGCCAGTGTTTCCTCCCCATACAGTGTCAGCCAGTGTTTCCTCCCCATACAGTGTCAGCCAGTGATTCCTCCACATACAGTGTCAGCCAGTGTTTCCTCCCCATACAGTGTCAGCCAGTGTTTCCTCCCCATACAGTGTCAGCCAGTGTTTCCTCCCCATACAGTGTCAGCCAGTGTTTCCTCCCCATACAGTGTCAGCCAGTGTTTCCTCCCCATACAGTGTCAGCCAGTGTTTCCTCCCCATACAGTGTCAGCCAGTGTTTCCTCCCCATACAGTGTCAGCCAGTGTTTCCTCCCCATACAGTGTCAGCCAGTGTTTCCTCCCCATACAGTGTCAGCCAGTGATTCCTCCACATACAGTGTCAGCCAGTGTGTCCTCCCCATAGTGTCAGCCAGTGTGTCCTCCCCATACAGTGTCAGCCAGTGTTTCCTCCCCATACAGTGTCAGCCAGTGTTTCCTCCCCATACAGTGTCAGCCAGTGTTTACTCCCCATACAGTGTCAGCCAGTGTGTCCTCCCCATACAGTGTCAGCCAGTGTTTCCTCCACATACAGTGTCAGACAGTGTTTCCTCCACATACAGTGTCAGCCAGTGTGTCCTCCCCATACAGTGTCAGCCAGTGTTTCCTCCCCATACAGTGTCAGCCAGTGTTTCCTCCCCATACAGTGTCAGCCAGTGTTTCCTCCCCATACAGTGTCAGCCAGTGTTTCCTCCCCATACAGTGTCAGCCAGTGTTTCCTCCCCATACAGTGTCAGCCAGTGTTTCCTCCCCATACAGTGTCAGCCAGTGTTTCCTCCCCATACAGTGTCAGCCAGTGATTCCTCCACATACAGTGTCAGCCAGTGTGTCCTCCCCATACAGTGTCAGCCAGTGTTTCCTCCCCATACAGTGTCAGCCAGTGTTTCCTCCCCATACAGTGTCAGCCAGTGTTTACTCCCCATACAGTGTCAGCCAGTGTGTCCTCCCCATACAGTGTCAGCCAGTGTTTCCTCCACATACAGTGTCAGCCAGTGTGTCCTCCCCATACAGTCTCAGCCAGTGTTTCCTCCCCATACAGTGTCAGCCAGTGTTTCCTCCCCATACAGTGTCAGCCAGTGTTTCCTCCCCATACAGTGTCAGCCAGTGTTTCCTCCCCATACAGTGTCAGCCAGTGTTTCCTCCACATACAGTGTCAGCCAGTGTTTCCTCCCCATACAGTGTCAGCCAGTGTGCCCTCCCCATACAGTGTCAGCCAGTGTGTCCTCCCCATACAGTGTCAGCCAGTGTTTCCTCCCCATACAGTGTCAGCCAGTGTGCCCTCCCCATACAGTGTCAGCCAGTGTTTCCTCCCCATACAGTGTCAGCCAGTGTTTCCTCCCCATACAGTGTCAGCCAGTGTTTCCTCCACATACAGTGTCAGCCAGTGTTTCCTCCACATACAGTGTCAGCCAGTGTTTCCTCCACATACAGTGTCAGCCAGTGTTTCCTCCACATACAGTGTCAGTCACAGTGTAACAGGTTTCTTCTGTCTTGTGGGACATGTAACGCCATTGTTGCTCGCCTTATCTATAGAAATATTCCTAGTATAAAAAGTAGCACTTGATGGACTCGGTCGCCTACGTGTCAGTAGAAACTTCCATTACAGTGTGCTATCATTTCACTAGTTTACATGTCTGAGCAGATGAGACGTCATTGATCACATGGTCAGTCACGTGATCTTCACTTAGCGTTGTGTATGTTACGGTTATGTGTATTTGGCACAGATGGCGGATTCATTGTCTCTTTCTCTTCTACAGGTCGTGGCCTGGGTGCTGTTTGTGGGTGTTTTGTCCTATGTGAAGGTGATAATAGGAGTGATCCTGCGGGGTGAAGGACACAGCGCCCTCGTGTGGTGTGGTGCAGTGGTGCAGCTGGGCTCTATGTTGGGAGCTCTCACCATGTTCCCATTGGTAAACGTCTACGCCACGTTCCTGTCGGGTGATCATTGTAATCAGAGGTGCCCCTATTAAATGCACCCAAAGTGTCGTCCGCTCCAGTGAGTCAAGTTCTGTGGACATGAGATGAGATGACTTAGGACAGGGCAAGATCTGAGTGGGGGGGGGGGGGGACATGAGGTGTCATGTGATTATAGGAATAATTGAGACTTATAGGAGAAGTTATAGGAAGAGATGTATGGAGCATTGGAGAAGTTTCATGGAGTAGTGGGAGGAGTTACATGAGTAATAGGAGGAGTTACATGAGTAATGGGAGGAGTTACGTGAGTAATGGGAGGAGTTACATGAGTAATAGGAGGGGTTACATGAGTAATGGGGCGAGTTACATGGGTAATGGGAGGAGTTACATACGTAATGGGAGGAGTTACATGAGTAATGGGAGGAGTTACAAGGAGTAATGGGAACAGAGATAGGGAATATTGGGAAGAGTTGAATGGAATAGTGGGAGGAGTTACGTGAGTAATGGGAGGAGTTACATGAGTAATAGGAGTTACATGGAGTAATGGGAGGAGTTACATGAGTAATAGGAGTTACATGGAGTAATGGGAGGAGTTACATGGAGTAATGGGAGGAGTTACATGAGTAATAGGAGGAGTTACAAGGAGTAATGGGAGGAGTTACATTGAGTAGTGGGAGGAGTTACATGAGTAATAGGAGGAGTTACATGCCATAGTGGGAGGAGTTACACGAGTAGTGGGAGGAGTTACATGAGTAATAGGAGGCGTTACATGGCGTAGTGGGAGGAGTTACATGGAGTAATGTCCATGTAGACATGAACTGCTCATCCTGAGGGGTCTCTGAAGACGGTTGATGGGCAGTGTCCTGTACGTAGCTGTTGAAATAAAGGACTATGCTGGTAAATTGTATGCGTCTCAATTACTGAACTTATTAGGTAAAGAAAAAAAAATAATTAAAACACAAACACCGCAGCCTCCACCCCCCCCCCCAGCATCAGGCAGCGGGTGTACCATATATGACAGTAACGGTCAGGCAGATGACACTATGGGGATTGTGGTGTGGTCAGCGGAAGAAACAAACCCCATTCACACCACCTGGAGAGGACAATCCGCTGTATATGGGGGGGGCAGGTCCAGCACCCGACCAACGGATGGTGTTCATCATGACCGAGGACGGGCAACGTGGGGGGTTTTCACTTCAAGGGAATAGTCTTCTCTGGACAACATGGAAATACGTCGTAGGCGTCATCCACACAGTGCCGGGGTCACCAGGCCGTGCGGCTATATCAGCAGACATTGCCTGGAGTTAAGAAAATCCAAAAGGACTATATGAAGTATAAGACGGCTAGAAAAATGAGAACAAAAAAGGCGCCACATGGAGGGTCAGTCAGACCAGGGAGAACGTTCTCTGTCCAGCAGGGGGAGCGGAGGCTCACCGGTCATTGTGCGCGGATCGGCACCACACTATTGCAGAGCGTGATATTCGGTAGGTGCTGCTGGAGTCGCTTTCCTCAGGGGGCCTCAGGTGCCAACCTCACCGGGGAGTAGATGGAGGTAGATAAAGAATGGAGACCAAGTAAGGATCCGCTGTAAAGATAAGACGCCATCAGGCGAAAATCCGCCACGACAATAAAACTTTAAGGACTTCTATTTTATTGTGTTTTGTGCAATAAAAATCTTTCCCCAGCACCAGAGTGGTGTCAGATCGTGGCCTGGACGGTGTCTTGTTGTTACCGGGTCTCCATTCTTTATCTACCTCTGAGAAGACCGTATGGAGACAGTCCAAACCATGTCAAAAAAGGGGCTCCTTGTGAAACAGCCGTAGTGCCATGAAGGGGGCCGCCCGGCGAGGTACGGGCAATCCTGCGCACCAGCCACTGATAGATGTAAGGGAGGTCGAGCTGCCCCTGCGAATCCTCCGGGCCGGGGATATTACCCCTTCATTTGTGAATCCTCCTGGACCGGAGCTGCCATATTAAGGAGGGTTTTTACATGTGGACAGAGGTTTGGCCAGGCGGAGGTCCTCACAATCAGTACCATGGGGTGGCATTTTAGGTAATGTTACTCTCAGCATGAATCAAGAAGACATCTAAAAAAAGCAGAAGACTGTAAGGAGAGGACCGTCTCCGGTCTACAATCCCCCATGAAGAAAGACAGCGGGACCACTAAATCCCCCCCATCGCTGCCCCAAAATCATATCAGACTGGCGGCCCCATACTATGGGTATAACAAGAAGATAAGAGCATGGAAGCCGCGCTCACCGGAAAAGTGACTTTATTCACCCAACAGATGCAACGTTTCACTTCAAGCAAACAGTGGTAGTAACACAGAGGTATAAATACAAAGAACATAGGTCAGGAAACAAGGGTTATAATTAATAGAAATTTATACAAAACCTATAAAAATCGCACAGTGTGACCACGTACAAGAGACATGAGGCTTAAGAGTCCAACCTGGACGGGTAATGTTACAAAGTGTAAATGTGAAATGTCCGCCATATAGATGTGACGACGAATATTCTGTAGATCGGGTGTCAATAGTGAATAAATAATGAAACATAAAACAGGCGACACTCCGCAAGCTGCGCTGGATGATCCTCCGGCACTGATGACTCGTGTGCCGATTACTAGAATCTCGTACGGCGCGTCCCACGTCCCAGCCGTCTATTGGGTAAGGCCGTCCTCGTGTTCTATGGTCGCCATGACAAAGCACAATAACGAGGTGTCAAACAGCAGCTCAAAAGGCCGTTCCAGCCGCGCGGTCGCTTTCAGGTAAATGTGCTGTGCACCACCATCTTTATTAAGGGCAAAATGCCAATATATATCAATCTATGTGGATTTCATCACAAAGGGGTTATACCTGAATCAGGGATATCATCATGCCGTGCGGACTCCTGCCGTATATCATCATGCCGTGCGGACTCCTGCCGTATATCATCATGCCGTAAGGACTCCTGCCGTATATCATCCTGCCGTGCGGACTCCTGCCGTATATCATCATGCAGTGCGGACTCCTGCCGTATATCATCATGCCGTGCGGACTCCTGCAGTATATCATCCTGCCGTATATCATCCTGCCGTGCGGACTCCTGTCCTATATCATCATGCCGCGCGGACTCCTGCCGTATATCATCATGCCGCGCAGACTCCTGCCGTATATCATGCCGTGCGGACTCCTGCCGTATATCATCCTGCCGTGCGGACTCCTGCCCTATATCATCATGCCGTGCGGACTCCTGCCGTATATCATCATGCCGTGCGGACTCCTGCCGTATATCATCATGCCGTAAGGACTCCTGCCGTATATCATCCTGCCGTGCGGACTCCTGCCATATATCATCATGCCGTGCGGACTCCTGCCGTATATCATCATGCCGTGCGGACTCCTGCCGTATATCATCATGCCGTGCGGACTCCTGCAGTATATCATCCTGCCGTATATCATTCTGCCGTGCGGACTCCTGCCCTATATCATCATGCCGCGCGGACTCCTGCCGTATATCATCATGCCGCGCAGACTCCTGCCGTATATCATGCCGTGCGGACTCCTGCCGTATATCATCCTGCCGTGCGGACTCCTGCCCTATATCATCATGCCGTGCGGACTCCTGCCGTATATATCATCTTGCCGTGCGGACTCCCGCCGTATTTCATCATGCCGTGCGGACTCCTGCCATATATCATCCTGCCATGTGGACTCCTGCCCTATATCATCATGCCGTGCGGACTCCTGCCGCATATCATCATGCCGTGCGGACTCCTGCCGCATATCATCATGCCGTGCGGACTCCTGCCGTATATCATCCTGCCGTGTGGACTCCTGCCCTATATCATCATGCCGTGCGGACTCCTGCCGTATATCATCATGCCGTGCGGACTCCTGCCGTATATCATCATGCCGTGCGGACTCCTGCCGTATATCATCCTGCCGTGCGGACTCCTGCCCTATATCATCATGCTGAGCGGACTCCTGCCGTATATCATCATGCCGTGCGGACTCCTGCCATATATCATCATGCCGTGCGGACTCCTGCCGTATATCATCATGCCGTGCGGACTCCTGCCGTATATCATCATGCCGTGCGGACTCCTGCCCTATATCATCATGCCGTGCGGACTCCTGCCGTATATCATCCTGCCGTGCGGACTCCTGCCCTATATCATCATGCCGTGCGGACTCCTGCCGTATATCATCATGTTGTGCGGACTCCTGCCGTATATCATCATGCCGTGCGGACTCCTGCCGTATATCATCCTCCTGTGCGGACTCCTGCCCTATATCATCATGCCGTGCGGACTCCTGTCGTATATCATCATGCCGTGCGGACTCCTGTCGTATATGATCCTGCCGTGCGGACTCCTGTCGTATATCATCATGCCGTGCGGACTCCTGCCCTATATCATCATGCCGTGCGGACTCCTGCCGTATATCATCATGCCGTGCGGACTCCTGCCGTATATCATCATGCCGTGCGGACTCCTGCCGTATATCATCATGCCGTGCGGACTCCTGCCGTATATCATCCTGCCGTGCGGACTCCTGCCGTATATCATCCTGCCGTGCGGACTCCTGCCCTATATCATCATGCCGTGCGGACTCCCGCCGTATATCGTCATGCCGTGCGGACTTCCGCCGTATATCGTCATGCCGTGCGGACTCCTGCCGTATATCATCATGCCGTGCGGACGCCCGCCGTATATCATCATGCCGTGCGGACTCCCACCGTATATAATGCAGTGCGGACTCCCGCCGTATATCATCATGCCATGCGGACTCCCGCCGTATATCATCAAGCCGTGCGGACTCCTGCCGTATATCATCCTGCCGTGCGGACTCCTGCCCTATATCATCATGCCGTGCGGACTCCCGCCGTATATCATCATGCTGTGCGGACTTCCACCGTATATCGTCATGCCGTGCGGACTCCTGCCGTATATCATCATGCCGTGCAGACTCCCGCCGTATATCGTCATGCCCTGCGGACTTCCGCCGTATATCGTCATGCCGTGCGGACTCCTGCCGTATATCATCATGCCGTGCGGACTCCTGCCGTATATCGTCATGCCTTGCGGACTCCTGCCGTATATCATCATGCCGTGCGGACTCCTGCCGTATATCATCCTGCCGTGCGGACTCCTGCCGTATATCATCCTGCCGTGCGGACTCCTGCCCTATATCATCATGCCGTGCGGACTCCTGCCCTATATCATCATGCCGTGCGGACTCCTGCCCTATATCATCATGCCGTGCGGACTCCTGCCCTATATCATCATGCCGTATGGACTCCTGCCGTATATCATCATGCCGTGAGGACTCCTGCCGTATATCATCATGCCGTGCGGACTCCTGCCGTATATCATCATGCCGTGAGGACTCCTGCCGTATATCATCATGCCGTGAGGACTCCTGCCGTATATCATCATGCCGTGAGGACTCCTGCCGTATATCATCATGCCGTGCGGACTCCTGCCGTATATCATCATGCCGTGCGGACTCCTGTCGTATATCATCATGCCGTGCGGACTCCTGTCGTATATGATCCTGCCGTGCGGACTCCTGTCGTATATGATCCTGCCGTGCGGACTCCTGTCGTATATCATCATGCCGTGCGGACTCCTGTCGTATATCATCATGCCGTGCGGACTCCTGTCGTATATGATCCTGCCGTGCGGACTCCTGTCGTATATCATCATGCCGTGCGGACTCTTGTCGTATATCATCATGCCGTGCGGACTCCTGTCGTATATGATCCTGCCGTGCGGACTCCTGCCGTATATCATCATGCCGTGCGGACTCCTGTCGTATATCATCATGCCGTGCGGACTCCTGCCGTATATCATCATGCCGTGCGGACTCCTGTCGTATATCATCCTGCCGTGCGGACTCCTGTCGTATATCATCCTGCCGTGCGGACTCCTGCCGTATATCATTATGCCGTGCGGACTCCTGTCGTATATCATCCTGCCGTGCGGACTCCTGTCGTATATCATCCTGCCGTGCGGACTCCTGTCGTATATGATCCTGCCGTGCGGACTCCTGTCGTATATCATCGTGCCGTGCGGACTCCTGTCGTATATGATCCTGCCGTGCGGACTCCTGTCGTATATCATCATGCCGTGAGGACTCCTGTCGTATATCATCATGCCGTGCGGACTCCTGTCGTATATCATCATGCCGTGCGGACTCCTGTCGTATATGATCCTGCCGTGCGGACTCCTGTCGTATATCATCCTGCCGTGCGGACTCCTGTCGTATATCATCCTGCCGTGCGGACTCCTGCCGTATATCATCATGCCGTGCGGACTCCTGTCGTATATCATCCTGCCGTGCGGACTCCTGTCGTATATCATCCTGCCGTGCGGACTCCTGTCGTATATGATCCTGCAGTGCGGACTCCTGTCGTATATCATCATGCCGTGCGGACTCCTGTCGTATATAATCCTGCCATGCGGACTCCTGTCGTATATCATCATGCCGTGAGGACTCCTGTCGTATATCATCATGCCGTGCGGACTCCTGTCGTATATCATCATGCCGTGCGGACTCCTGTCGTATATGATCCTGCCGTGCGGACTCCTGCCCTATATCATCATGCCGTGCGGACTCCTGTCATATATGATCCTGCCGTGCGGACTCCTGTCGTATATCATCATGCCGTGCGGACTCCTGCCGTATATCATCCTGCCGTGCGGACTCCTGCCCTATATCATCATGCCGTGCGGACTCCTGTCGTATATGATCCTGCCGTGCGGACTCCTGTCGTATATCATCATGCCGTGCGGACTCCTGCCGTATATCATCCTGCCGTGCGGACTCCTGCCCTATATCATCATGCCGTGCGGACTCCTGTCGTATATCATCATGCCGTGCGGACTCCTGTCATATATGATCCTGCCGTGCGGACTCCTGTCGTATATCATCATGCCGTGCGGACTCCTGCCCTATATCATCATGCCGTGCGGACTCCTGCCGTATATCATCATGCCGTGCGGACTCCTGCCGTATATCATCATGCCGTGCGGACTCCTGCCGTATATCATCATGCCGTGCGGACTCCTGCCGTATATCATCCTGCCGTGCGGACTCCTGCCGTATATCATCCTGCCGTGCGGACTCCTGCCCTATATCATCATGCCGTGCGGACTCCCGCCGTATATCATGCCGTGCGGACTTCTGCCGTATATCGTCATGCCGTGCGGACTCCTGCCGTATATCATCCTGCCGTGCGGACTCCTGCCCTATATCATCATGCCGTGCGGACTCCCGCCGTATATCATCATGCCGTGCGGACTTCCGCCGTATATCGTCATGCCGTGCGGACTCCCACCGTATATAATGCAGTGCGGACTCCCGCCGTATATCATCATGCCATGCGGACTCCCGCCGTATATCATCAAGCCGTGCGGACTCCTGCCGTATATCATCCTGCCGTGCGGACTCCTGCCCTATATCATCATGCCGTGCGGACTCCCGCCGTATATCATCATGCCGTGCGGACTTCCGCCGTATATCGTCATGCCGTGCGGACTCCTGCCGTATATCATCATGCCGTGCGGACTCCCGCCGTATATCATCATGCCGTGCGGACTACCGCCATATATCGTCATGCCGTGCGGACTCCTGCCGTATATCATCATGCCGTGCGGACGCCCGCCGTATATCATCATGCCGTGCGGACTCCCACCGTATATCATGCCGTGCGGACTCCCGCCGTATATCATCATGCCATGCGGACTCCCGCCGTATATCATCAAGCCGTGCGGACTCCTGCCGTATATCATCATGGCGTGCGGACTCCTGCCGTATATCATCATGCCGTGCGGACTCCTGCCGTATATCATCATGCCGTGCGGACTCCTGCCGTATATCATCATGGCGTGCGGACTCCTGCCGTAGATCATCATGCCGTGCGGACTCCTGCCGTATATCATCATGCCGTGCGGACTCCTGCCGTATATCATCATGCCGTGCGGACTCCTGCCGTATATCGTCATGCCTTGCGGACTCCTGCCGTATATCATCATGCCGTGCGGACTCCTGCCGTATATCATCCTGCCGTGCGGACTCCTGCCGTATATCATCCTGCCGTGCGGACTCCTGCCCTATATCATCATGCCGTGCGGACTCCTGCCCTATATCATCATGCCGTGCGGACTCCTGCCCTATATCATCATGCCGTGCGGACTCCTGCCCTATATCATCATGCCGTATGGACTCCTGCCGTATATCATCATGCCCTGAGGACTCCTGCCGTATATCATCATGCCGTGAGGACTCCTGCCGTATATCATCATGCCGTGAGGACTCCTGCCGTATATCATCATGCCGTGAGGACTCCTGCCGTATATCATCATGCCGTGAGGACTCCTGCCGTATATCATCATGCCGTGCGGACTCCTGCCGTATATCATCATGCCGTGCGGACTCCTGTCGTATATCATCATGCCGTGCGGACTCCTGTCGTATATGATCCTGCCGTGCGGACTCCTGTCGTATATGATCCTGCCGTGGTGACTCCTGTCGTATATCATCATGCCGTGCGGACTCCTGTCGTATATCATCATGCCGTGCGGACTCCTGTCGTATATGATCCTGCCGTGCGGACTCCTGTCGTATATCATCATGCCGTGCGGACTCCTGTCGTATATCATCATGCCGTGCGGACTCTTGTCGTATATGATCCTGCTGTGCGGACTCCTGCCGTATATCATCATGCCGTGCGGACTCCTGTCGTATATCATCATGCCGTGCGGACTCCTGTCGTATATCATCATGCCGTGCGGACTCCTGTCGTATATGATCCTGCCGTGCGGACTCCTGTCGTATATCATCATGCCGTGCGGACTCCTGTCGTATATCATAATGCCGTGCGGACTCCTGCCGTATATCATCATGCCGTGCGGACTCCTGTCGTATATCATCATGCCGTGCGGACTCCTGTCGTATATCATAATGCCGTGCGGACTCCTGCCGTATATCATCATGCCGTGCGGACTCCTGTCGTATATCATCCTGCCGTGCGGACTCCTGTCGTATATATCATCCTGCCGTGCGGACTCCTGCCGTATATCATTATGCCGTGCGGACTCCTGTCGTATATCATCCTGCCGTGCGGACTCCTGTCGTATATCATCATGCCGTGCGGACTCCTGTCGTATATGATCCTGCCGTGCGGACTCCTGTCGTATATCATCATGCCGTGCGGACTCCTGTCGTATATGATCCTGCCGTGCGGACTCCTGTCGTATATCATCATGCCGTGAGGACTCCTGTCGTATATCATCATGCCGTGCGGACTCCTGTCGTATATCATCATGCCGTGCAGACTCCTGTCGTATATGATCCTGCCGTGCGGACTCCTGTCGTATATCATCCTGCCGTGCGGACTCCTGTCGTATATCATCCTGCCGTGCGGACTCCTGCCGTATATCATCATGCCGTGCGGACTCCTGTCGTATATCATCCTGCCGTGCGGACTCCTGTCGTATATCATCCTGCCGTGCGGACTCCTGTCGTATATGATCCTGCCGTGCGGACTCCTGTCGTATATCATCATGCCGTGCGGACTCCTGTCGTATATGATCCTGCCGTGCGGACTCCTGTCGTATATCATCATGCCGTGAGGACTCCTGTCGTATATCATCATGCCGTGCGGACTCCTGTCGTATATCATCATGCCGTGCGGACTCCTGTCGTATATGATCCTGCCGTGCGGACTCCTGCCCTATATCATCATGCCGTGTGGACTCCTGTCGTATATGATCCTGCCGTGCGGACTCCTGTCGTATATCATCATGCCGTGCGGACTCCTGCCGTATATCATCCTGCCGTGCGGACTCCTGCCCTATATCATCATGCCGTGCGGACTCCTGTCGTATATGATCCTGCCATGCGGACTCCTGTCGTATATCATCATGCCGTGCGGACTCCTGCCGTATATCATCCTGCCGTGCGGACTCCTGCCCTATATCATCATGCCGTGCGGACTCCTGTCGTATATCATCATGCCGTGCGGACTCCTGTCGTATATGATCCTGCCGTGCGGACTCCTGTCGTATATCATCATGCCGTGCGGACTCCTGCCCTATATCATCATGCCGTGTGGACTCCTGCCGTATATCATCATGCCGTGCGGACTCCTGCCGTATATCATCATGCCGTGCGGACTCCTGCCGTATATCATCATGCCGTGCGGACTCCTGCCGTATATCATCCTGCCGTGCGGACTCCTGCCGTATATCATCCTGCCGTGCGGACTCCTGCCCTATATCATCATGCCGTGCGGACTCCCGCCGTATATCATCATGCCGTGCGGACTTCTGCCGTATATCGTCATGCCGTGCGGACTCCTGCCGTATATCATCCTGCCGTGCGGACTCCCGCCCTATATCATCATGCCGTGCGGACTCCCGCCGTATATCATCATGCCGTGCGGACTTCCGCCGTATATCGTCATGCCGTGCGGACTCCCACCGTATATAATGCAGTGCGGACTCCCGCCGTATATCATCATGCCATGCGGACTCCCGCCGTATATCATCAAGCCGTGCGGACTCCTGCCGTATATCATCCTGCCGTGCGGACTCCTGCCCTATATCATCATGCCGTGCGGACTCCCGCCGTATATCATCATGCCGTGCGGACTTCCGCCGTATATCGTCATGCCGTGCGGACTCCTGCCGTATATCATCATGCCGTGCGGACTCCCGCCGTATATCATCATGCTGTGCGGACTTCCGCCGTATATCGTCATGCCGTGCGGACTCCTGCCGTATATGATCATGCCGTGCGGACGCCCGCCGTATATCATCATGCCGTGCGGACTCCCACCGTATATCATGCCGTGCGGACTCCCGCCGTATATCATCATGCCATGCGGACTCCCGCCGTATATCATCAAGCCGTGCGGACTCCTGCCGTATATCATCATGGCGTGCGGACTCCTGCCGTATATCATCATGCCGTGCGGACTCCTGCCGTATATCATCATGCCGTGCGGACTCATGCCGTATATCATCATGGCGTGCGGACTCCTGCCGTAGATCATCATGCCGTGCGGACTCCTGCCGTATATCATCATGCCGTGCGGACTCCTGCCGTATATCATCATGCCGTGCGGACTCCTGCCGTATATCGTCATGCCTTGCGGACTCCTGCCGTATATCATCATGCCGTGCGGACTCCTGCCGTATATCATCCTGCCATGCGGACTCCTGCCCTATATCATCATGCCGTGCGGACTCCTGCCCTATATCATCATGCCGTGCGGACTCCTGCCCTATATCATCATGCCGTATGGACTCCTGCCGTATATCATCATGCTGTGAGGACTCCTGCCGTATATCATCATGCCGTGAGGACTCCTGCCGTATATCATCATGCCGTGAGGACTCCTGCCGTATATCATCATGCCGTGAGGACTCCTGCCGTATATCATCATGCCGTGCGGACTCCTGCCGTATATCATCATGCCGTGCGGACTCCTGTCGTATATCATCATGCCGTGCGGACTCCTGTCATATATGATCCTGCCGTGCGGACTCCTGTCGTATATCATCATGCCGTGCGGACTCCTGTCGTATATCATCATGCCATGCGGACTCCTGTCATATATGATCCTGCCGTGCGGACTCCTGTCGTATATCATTATGCCGTGCGGACTCCTGTCGTATATCATAATGCCGTGCGGACTCCTGCCGTATATCATCCTGCCGTGCGGACTCCTGCCGTATATCATCATGCCGTGAGGACTCCTGCCGTATATCATCATGCCGTGAGGACTCCTGCCGTATATCATCATGCCGTGAGGACTCCTGCCGTATATCATCATGCCGTGCGGACTCCTGCCATATATCATCATGCCGTGCGGACTCCTGTCGTATATCATCATGCCGTGCGGACTCCTGTCGTATATGATCCTGCCGTGCGGACTCCTGTCGTATATCATCATGCCGTGCGGACTCCTGTCGTATATCATCATGCCGTGCGGACTCCTGTCATATATGATCCTGCCGTGCGGACTCCTGTCGTATATCATCATGCCGTGCGGACTCCTGTCGTATATCATCATGCCGTGCGGACTCCTGTCGTATATGATCCTGCCGTGCGGACTCCTGCCGTATATCATCATGCCGTGCGGACTCCTGTCGTATATCATCATGCCGTGCGGACTCCTGTCGTATATCATCATGCCGTGCGGACTCCTGTCGTATATATGATCCTGCCGTGCGGACTCCTGTCGTATATGATCCTGCCGTGCGGACTCCTGCCATATATCATCATGCGGTGCGGACTCCTGTCGTATATCATCATGCCGTGCGGACTCCTGTCGTATATCATAATGCCGTGCGGACTCCTGCCGTATATCATCCTGCCGTGCGGACTCCTGTCGTATATCATCCTGTCGTGCGGACTCCTGCCGTATATCATCATGCCGTGCGGACTCCTGTCGTATATCATCCTGCCGTGCGGACTCCTGTCGTATATCATCCTGCCGTGCGGACTCCTGTCGTATATGATCCTGCCGTGCGGACTCCTGTCGTATATCATCATGCCGTGCGGACTCCTGTCATATATGATCCTGCCGTGCGCACTCCTGCCCTATATCATCATGCCGTGCGGACTCCTGACGTATATGATCCTGCCGTGCGGACTCCTGTCGTATATCATCATGCCGTGCGGACTCCTGCCGTATATCATCATGCCGTGCGGACTCCTGTCGTATATCATCATGCCGTGCGGACTCCTGTCGTATATGATCCTGCCGTGCGGACTCCTGTCGTATATCATCATGCCGTGCGGACTCCTGCCGTATATCATCCTGCCGTGCGGACTCCTGCCGTATATCATCCTGCCGTGCGGACTCCTGTCGTATATCATCATGCCGTGCGGACTCCTGCCCTATATCATCATGCCGTGCGGACTCCTGCCGTATATCATCATGCCGTGCGGACTCCTGTCGTATGTCATCATGCCGTGCGGACTCCTGCCGTATATCATCATGCCGTGCGGACTCCTGCCCTATATCATCATGCCGTGCGGACTCCTGTCGTATATGATCCTGCCGTGCGGACTCCTGCCGTATATCATCATGCCGTGCGGACTCCTGCCGTATATCATCCTGCCGTGCGGACTCCTGCCGTATATCATCCTGCCGTGCGGACTCCTGTCGTATATCATCATGCCGTGCGGACTCCTGCCCTATATCATCATGCCGTGCGGACTCCTGTCGTATGTCATCATGCCGTGCGGACTCCTGTCATATATCATCATGCCGTGCGGACTCCTGTCGTATGTCATCATGCCGTGCGGACTCCTGTCGTATATCATGATGCCGTGCGGACTCCTGTCGTATGTCATCATGCCGTGCGGACTCCTGCCCTATATCATCATGCCGTGCGGACTCCTGTCGTATATGATCCTGCCGTGCGGACTCCTGCCGTATATCATCATGCCGTGCGGACTCCTGCCGTATATCATCCTGCTGTGCGGACTCCTGCCGTATATCATCCTGCCGTGCGGACTCCTGTCGTATATCATCATGCCGTGCGGACTCCTGCTCTATATCATCATGCCGTGCGGACTCCTGTCGTATGTCATCATGCCGTGCGGACTCCTGTCGTATATCATCATGCCGTGCGGACTCCTGTCGTATGTCATCATGCCGTGCGGACTCCTGTCGTATATCATGATGCCGTGCGGACTCCTGTCGTATGTCATCAAGCCGTGCGGACTCCTGTCGTATATCATCATGCCGTGCGGACTCCTGTCGTATGTCATCATGCCGTGCGGACTCCTGCCCTATATCATCATGCCGTGCGGACTCCTGTCGTATGTCATCATGCCGTGCGGACTCCTGTCGTATATGATCCTGCCGTGCGGACTCCTGCCCTATATCATCATGCCGTGCGGACTCCTGTCGTATATGATCCTGCCGTGCGGACTCCTGTCGTATATCATCATGCCGTGCGGACTCCTGCCGTATATCATCCTGCCGTGCGGACTCCTGCCGTATATCATCCTGCCGTGCGGACTCCTGTCG
Organism: Rhinoderma darwinii; assembly: GCF_050947455.1. Taxonomy (NCBI): domain Eukaryota; kingdom Metazoa; phylum Chordata; class Amphibia; order Anura; family Rhinodermatidae; genus Rhinoderma; species Rhinoderma darwinii. The sequence goes on along the minus strand of NW_027461897.1, from coordinate 58,485 downwards.
TATATCATCATGCCGTGCGGACTCCTGCCCTATATCATCATGCCGTGCGGACTCCTGTCGTATATCATCATGCCGTGCGGACTCCTGTCGTATATGATCCTGCCGTGAGGACTCCTGTCGTATATCATCATGCCGTGCAGACTCCTGTCGTATATCGTCATGCCGTGCGGACTCCTGTCGTATGTCATCATGCCGTGCGGACTCCTGTCGTATATGATCCTGCCGTGAGGACTCCTGTCGTATATCATCATGCCGTGCGGACTCCTGTCGTATATGATCCTGCCGTGAGGACTCCTGTCGTATATCATCATGCCGTGCAGACTCCTGTCGTATATCATCATGCCGTGCGGACTCCTGTCGTATGTCATCATGCCGTGCGGACTCCTGTCGTATATGATCCTGCCGTGAGGACTCCTGTCGTATATCATCATGCCTTGCGGACTCCTGTCGTATATCATCCTGCCGTGCGGACTCCTGTCGTATATCATCATGCCGTGCGGACTCCTGTCGTATATCATCATGCCGTGCGGACTCCTGTCGTATATCATCATGCCGTGCGGACTCCTGTCGTATATCATCATGCCGTGCGGACTCCTGTCGTATATCATCATGCCGTGCGGACTCCTGTCGTATATCATCATGCCGTGCGGACTCCTGTCGTATATCATCATGCCGTGCGGACTCCTGTCGTATATCATCATGCCGTGCGGACTCCTGTCCTATATTATCATGCCGTGCGGACTCCTGTCGTATATGATCCTGCCGTGAGGACTCCTGTCGTATATCATCATGCCGTGCGGACTCCTGTCGTATATCATCATGCCGTGCGGACTCCTGTCGTATATGATCCTGCCGTGCGGACTCCTGCCCTATATCATCATGCCGCGCGGACTCCTGCCGTATATCATCATGCCGTGCGGACTCCTGTCGTATATCATCATGCCGTGCGGACTCCTGTCGTATATCATCATGCCGTGCGGACTCCTGTCGTATATCATCATGCCGTGCGGACTCCTGTCGTATATCATCATGCCGTGAGGACTCCTGTCGTATATCATCATGCCGTGCGGACTCCTGTCGTATATCATCATGCCGTGCGGACTCCTGTCGTATATCATCATGCCGTGCGGACTCCTGTCGTATATCATCATGCCGTGCGGACTCCTGTCGTATATCATCATGCCGTGCGGACTCCTGTCGTATATCATCATGCCGTGCGGACTCCTGTCGTATATCATCATGCCGTGCGGACTCCTGCCGTATATCATCATGCCGTGCGGACTCCTGTCGTATATCATCATGCCGTGCGGACTCCTGTCGTATATCATCATGCCGTGCGGACTCCTGTCGTATATCATCATGCCGTGCGGACTCCTGTCGTATATCATCATGCCGTGAGGACTCCTGCCGTATATCATCATGCCGTGCGGACTCCTGCCGTATATCATCATGCCGTGCGGACTCCTGCCCTATATCATCATGCCGTGCGGACTCCTGTCGTATATCATCATGCCGTGCGGACTCCTGTCGTATATGATCCTGCCGTGAGGACTCCTGTCGTATATCATCATGCCGTGCGGACTCCCGCCGTATATCATCATGCCGAGCGGACTCCTGCCGTATATCATCATGCCGTGCGGACTCCCGCCGTATATCATCATGCCGTGCGGACTTCCGCCGTATATTATCATGCCGTGCGGACTCCTGTCGTATATGATCCTGCCGTGAGGACTCCTGTCGTATATCATAATGCCGTGCGGACTCCTGTCGTATATCATCATGCCGTGCGGACTCCTGTCGTATATGATCCTGCCGTGCGGACTCCTGCCCTATATCATCATGCCGCGCGGACTCCTGCCGTATATCATCATGCCGTGCGGACTCCTGTCGTATATCATCATGCCGTGCGGACTCCTGTCGTATATCATCATGCCGTGCGGACTCCTGTCGTATATCATCATGCCGTGCGGACTCCTGTCGTATATCATCATGCCGTGAGGACTCCTGTCGTATATCATCATGCCGTGCGGACTCCTGTCGTATATCATCATGCCGTGCGGACTCCTGTCGTATATCATCATGCCGTGCGGACTCCTGTCGTATATCATCATGCCGTGCGGACTCCTGTCGTATATCATCATGCCGTGCGGACTCCTGTCGTATATCATCATGCCGTGCGGACTCCTGTCGTATATCATCATGCCGTGCGGACTCCTGCCGTATATCATCATGCCGTGCGGACTCCTGTCGTATATCATCATGCCGTGCGGACTCCTGTCGTATATCATCATGCCGTGCGGACTCCTGTCGTATATCATCATGCCGTGCGGACTCCTGTCGTATATCATCATGCCGTGAGGACTCCTGCCGTATATCATCATGCCGTGCGGACTCCTGCCGTATATCATCATGCCGTGCGGACTCCTGCCGTATATCATCCTGCCGTGCGGACTCCTGTCGTATATCATCATGCCGTGCGGACTCCTGTCGTATATGATCCTGCCGTGAGGACTCCTGTCGTATATCATCATGCCGTGCGGACTCCCGCCGTATATCATCATGCCGTGCGTACTCCCGCCGTATATCATCATGCCGTGCGGACTCCCGCCGTATATCATCATGCCGTGCGGACTTCCGCCGTATATCGTCATGCCGTGCGGACTCCTGCCGTATATCATCATGCCGTGCGGACGCCCGCCGTATATCATCATGCCGTGCGGGCTCCCACCGTATATCATGCCGTGCGGACTCCCGCCGTATATCATCATGCCATGCGGACTCCCGCCGTATATCATCAAGCCGTGCGGACTCCTGCCGTATATCATCATGGCGTGCGGACTCCTGCCGTATATCATCATGCCGTGCGGACTCCTGCCGTATATCATCATGCCGTGCGGACTCCTGCCGTATATCATCATGGCGTGCGGACTCCTGCCGTAGATCATCATGCCGTGCGGACTCCTGCCGTATATCATCATGCCGTGCGGACTCCTGCCGTATATCATCATGCCGTGCGGACTCCTGCCGTATATCGTCATGCCTTGCGGACTCCTGCCGTATATCATCATGCCGTGCGGACTCCTGCCGTATATCATCCTGCCATGCGGACTCCTGCCCTATATCATCATGCCGTGCGGACTCCTGCCCTATATCATCATGCCGTGCGGACTCCTGCCCTATATCATCATGCCGTATGGACTCCTGCCGTATATCATCATGCCGTGAGGACTCCTGCCGTATATCATCATGCCGTGAGGACTCCTGGCGTATATCATCATGCCGTGAGGACTCCTGCCGTATATCATCATGCCGTGAGGACTCCTGCCGTATATCATCATGCCGTGCGGACTCCTGCCGTATATCATCATGCCGTGCGGACTCCTGTCGTATATCATCATGCCGTGCGGACTCCTGTCGTATATGATCCTGCCGTGCGGACTCCTGTCGTATATCATCATGCCGTGCGGACTCCTGTCGTATATCATCATGCCGTGCGGACTCCTGTCATATATGATCCTGCCGTGCGGACTCCTGTCGTATATCATCATGCCGTGCGGACTCCTGTCGTATATCATAATGCCGTGCGGACTCCTGCCGTATATCATCCTGCCGTGCAGACTCCTGCCGTATATCATCATGCCGTGAGGACTCCTGCCGTATATCATCATGCCGTGAGGACTCCTGCCGTATATCATCATGCCGTGAGGACTCCTGCCGTATATCATCATGCCGTGCGGACTCCTGCCGTATATCATCATGCCGTGCGGACTCCTGTCGTATATCATCATGCCGTGCGGACTCCTGTCGTATATGATCCTGCCGTGCGGACTCCTGTCGTATATCATCATGCCGTGCGGACTCCTGTCGTATATCATCATGCCGTGCGGACTCCTGTCATATATGATCCTGCCGTGCGGACTCCTGTCGTATATCATCATGCCGTGCGGACTCCTGTCGTATATCATCATGCCGTGCGGACTCCTGTCGTATATGATCCTGCCGTGCGGACTCCTGCCGTATATCATCATGCCGTGCGGACTCCTGTCGTATATCATCATGCCGTGCGGACTCCTGTCGTATATCATCATGCCGTGCGGACTCCTGTCGTATATGATCCTGCCGTGCGGACTCCTGTCGTATATGATCCTGCCGTGCGGACTCCTGCCATATATCATCATGCGGTGCGGACTCCTGTCGTATATCATCATGCCGTGCGGACTCCTGTCGTATATCATAATGCCGTGCGGACTCCTGCCGTATATCATCCTGCCGTGCGGACTCCTGTCGTATATCATCCTGCCGTGCGGACTCCTGCCGTATATCATCATGCCGTGCGGACTCCTGTCGTATATCATCCTGCCGTGCGGACTCCTGTCGTATATCATCCTGCCGTGCGGACTCCTGTCGTATATGATCCTGCCGTGCGGACTCCTGTCGTATATCATCATGCCGTGCGGACTCCTGTCGTATATGATCCTGCCGTGCGCACTCCTGCCCTATATCATCATGCCGTGCGGACTCCTGACGTATATGATCCTGCCGTGCGGACTCCTGTCGTATATCATCATGCCGTGCGGACTCCTGCCGTATATCATCATGCCGTGCGGACTCCTGTCGTATATCATCATGCCGTGCGGACTCCTGTCGTATATGATCCTGCCGTGCGGACTCCTGCCGTATATCATCATGCCGTGCGGACTCCTGCCGTATATCATCCTGCCGTGCGGACTCCTGCCGTATATCATCCTGCCGTGCGGACTCCTGTCGTATATCATCATGCCGTGCGGACTCCTGCCCTATATCATCATGCCGTGCGGACTCCTGTCGTATGTCATCATGCCGTGCGGACTCCTGTCGTATATCATCATGCCGTGCGGACTCCTGTCGTATGTCATCATGCCGTGCGGACTCCTGTCGTATATCATGATGCCGTGCGGACTCCTGTCGTATGTCATCATGCCGTGCGGACTCCTGCCCTATATCATCATGCCGTGCGGACTCCTGTCGTATATGATCCTGCCGTGCGGACTCCTGCCGTATATCATCATGCCGTGCGGACTCCTGCCGTATATCATCCTGCCGTGCGGACTCCTGCCGTATATCATCCTGCCGTGCGGACTCCTGTCGTATATCATCATGCCGTGCGGACTCCTGCCCTATATCATCATGCCGTGCGGACTCCTGTCGTATGTCATCATGCCGTGCGGACTCCTGTCGTATATCATCATGCCGTGCGGACTCCTGTCGTATGTCATCATGCCGTGCGGACTCCTGTCGTATATCATGATGCCGTGCGGACTCCTGTCGTATGTCATCATGCCGTGCGGACTCCTGTCGTATATCATCATGCCGTGCGGACTCCTGTCGTATGTCATCATGCCGTGCGGACTCCTGTCGTATATGATCCTGCCGTGAGGACTCCTGTCGTATATCATCATGCCGTGCGGACTCCTGCCGTATATCATCATGCCGTGCGGACTCCTGCCGTATATCATCCTGCCGTGCGGACTCCTGCCGTATATCATCCTGCCGTGCGGACTCCTGTCGTATATCATCATGCCGTGCGGACTCCTGCCCTATATCATCATGCCGTGCGGACTCCTGTCGTATGTCATCATGCCGTGCGGACTCCTGTCGTATATCATCATGCCGTGCGGACTCCTGCCCTATATCATCATGCCGTGCGGACTCCTGTCGTATGTCATCATGCCGTGCGGACTCCTGTCGTATATCATCATGCCGTGCGGACTCCTGTCGTATGTCATCATGCCGTGCGGACTCCTGTCGTATATCATGATGCCGTGCGGACTCCTGTCGTATGTCATCATGCCGTGCGGACTCCTGCCCTATATCATCATGCCGTGCGGACTCCTGTCGTATATGATCCTGCCGTGCGGACTCCTGCCGTATATCATGCCGTGCGGACTCCTGCCGTATATCATCCTGCCGTGCGGACTCCTGCCGTATATCATCCTGCCGTGCGGACTCCTGTCGTATATCATCATGCCGTGCGGACTCCTGCCCTATATCATCATGCCGTGCGGACTCCTGTCGTATGTCATCATGCCGTGCGGACTCCTGTCGTATATCATCATGCCGTGCGGACTCCTGTCGTATGTCATCATGCCGTGCGGACTCCTGTCGTATATCATGATGCCGTGCGGACTCCTGTCGTATGTCATCATGCCGTGCGGACTCCTGTCGTATATCATCATGCCGTGCGGACTCCTGTCGTATGTCATCATGCCGTGCGGACTCCTGTCGTATATGATCCTGCCGTGAGGACTCCTGTCGTATATCATCATGCCGTGCGGACTCCTGTCGTATATCATCCTGCCGTGCGGACTCCTGTCGTATATCATGATGCCGTGCGGACTCCTGTCGTATGTCATCATGCCGTGCGGACTCCTGCCCTATATCATCATGCCGTGCGGACTCCTGTCGTATATGATCCTGCCGTGCGGACTCCTGCCGTATATCATCATGCCGTGCGGACTCCTGCCGTATATCATCCTGCCGTGCGGACTCCTGCCGTATATCATCCTGCCGTGCGGACTCCTGTCGTATATCATCATGCCGTGCGGACTCCTGCCCTATATCATCATGCCGTGCGGACTCCTGTCGTATGTCATCATGCCGTGCGGACTCCTGTCGTATATCATCATGCCGTGCGGACTCCTGTCGTATGTCATCATGCCGTGCGGACTCCTGTCGTATATCATGATGCCGTGCGGACTCCTGTCGTATGTCATCATGCCGTGCGGACTCCTGTCGTATATCATCATGCCGTGCGGACTCCTGTCGTATGTCATCATGCCGTGCGGACTCCTGTCGTATATGATCCTGCCGTGAGGACTCCTGTCGTATATCATCATGCCGTGCGGACTCCTGTCGTATATCATCCTGCCGTGCGGACTCCTGTCGTATATCATCATGCCGTGCGGACTCCTGTCGTATATCATCATGCCGTGCGGACTCCTGTCGTATATCATCATGCCGTGCGGACTCCTGTCGTATATCATCATGCCGTGCGGACTCCTGTCGTATATCATCATGCCGTGCGGACTCCTGTCGTATATCATCATGCCGTGCGGACTCCTGTCGTATGTCATCATGCCGTGCGGACTCCTGTCGTATATCATGATGCCGTGCGGACTCCTGTCGTATGTCATCATGCCGTGCGGACTCCTGTCGTATATCATCATGCCGTGCGGACTCCTGTCGTATGTCATCATGCCGTGCGGACTCCTGTCGTATATGATCCTGCCGTGAGGACTCCTGTCGTATATCATCATGCCGTGCGGACTCCTGTCGTATATCATCCTGCCGTGCGGACTCCTGTCGTATATCATCATGCCGTGCGGACTCCTGTCGTATATGATCATGCCGTGCGGACTCCTGTCGTATATCATCATGCCGTGCGGACTCCTGTCGTATATCATCATGCCGTGCGGACTCCTGTCGTATATCATCATGCCGTGCGGACTCCTGTCGTATATCATCATGCCGTGCGGACTCCTGTCGTATATCATCATGCCGTGCGGACTCCTGTCGTATATCATCATGCCGTGCGGACTCCTGTCGTATATCATCATGCCGTGCGGACTCCTGTCCTATATTATCATGCCGTGCGGACTCCTGTCGTATATGATCCTGCCGTGAGGACTCCTGTCGTATATCATCATGCCGTGCGGACTCCTGTCGTATATCATCATGCCGTGCGGACTCCTGTCGTATATGATCCTGCCGTGCGGACTCCTGCCCTATATCATCATGCCGCGCGGACTCCTGCCGTATATCATCATGCCGTGCGGACTCCTGTCGTATATCATCATGCCGTGCGGACTCCTGTCGTATATCATCATGCCGTGCGGACTCCTGTCGTATATCATCATGCCGTGCGGACTCCTGTCGTATATCATCATGCCGTGCGGACTCCTGTCGTATATCATCATGCCGTGCGGACTCCTGTCGTATATCATCATGCCGTGCGGACTCCTGTCGTATATCATCATGCCGTGCGGACTCCTGTCGTATATCATCATGCCGTGCGGACTCCTGTCGTATATCATCATGCCGTGCGGACTCCTGCCGTATATCATCATGCCGTGCGGACTCCTGTCGTATATCATCATGCCGTGCGGACTCCTGTCGTATATCATCATGCCGTGCGGACTCCTGTCGTATATCATCATGCCGTGCGGACTCCTGTCGTATATCATCATGCCGTGAGGACTCCTGCCGTATATCATCATGCCGTGCGGACTCCTGCCGTATATCATCATGCCGTGCGGACTCCTGCCCTATATCATCATGCCGTGCGGACTCCTGTCGTATATCATCATGCCGTGCGGACTCCTGTCGTATATGATCCTGCCGTGAGGACTCCTGTCGTATATCATCATGCCGTGCGGACTCCTGTCGTATATGATCCTGCCGTGAGGACTCCTGTCGTATATCATCATGCCGTGCGGACTCCTGTCGTATATCATCATGCCGTGCGGACTCCTGTCCTATATCATCATGCCGTGCGGACTCCTGTCGTATATCATCCTGCCGTGCGGACTCCTGCCGTATATCATCATGCCGTGCGGACTCCTGTCGTATATCATCATGCCGTGCGGACTCCTGTCCTATATCATCATGCCGTGCGGACTCCTGTCGTATATCATCATGCCGTGCGGACTCCTGTCGTATATCATCATGCCGTGCGGACTCCTGTCGTATATCATCATGCCGTGCGGACTCCTGTCGTATATCATCATGCCGTGCGGACTCCTGTCGTATATCATCATGCCGTGCGGACTCCTGCCGTATATCATCATGCCGTGCGGACTCCTGTCGTATATCATCATGCCGTGCGGACTCCTGTCGTATATCATCATGCCGTGCGGACTCCTGTCGTATATCATCATGCCGTGCGGACTCCTGTCGTATATCATCATGCCGTGAGGACTCCTGCCGTATATCATCATGCCGTGCGGACTCCTGCCGTATATCATCATGCCGTGCGGACTCCTGCCCTATATCATCATGCCGTGCGGACTCCTGTCGTATATCATCATGCCGTGCGGACTCCTGTCGTATATGATCCTGCCGTGAGGACTCCTGTCGTATATCATCATGCCGTGCGGACTCCTGTCGTATATGATCCTGCCGTGAGGACTCCTGTCGTATATCATCATGCCGTGCGGACTCCTGTCGTATATCATCATGCCGTGCGGACTCCTGTCCTATATCATCATGCCGTGCGGACTCCTGTCGTATATCATCCTGCCGTGCGGACTCCTGCCGTATATCATCATGCCGTGCGGACTCCTGTCGTATATCATCATGCCGTGCGGACTCCTGTCCTATATCATCATGCCGTGCGGACTCCTGTCGTATATCATCATGCCGTGCGGACTCCTGTCGTATATCATCATGCCGTGCGGACTCCTGTCGTATATCATCATGCCGCGCTGACTTATTTGAAGAGTTTGTAAATGTTTATACAGAAAGGAAATCAAATGATCTAATTGAAAACGCATTCAGAAGAATCGTGGCCTCACAAGAAGACGGGAGAAAAGAAAGGTCATCACCGCGTCCGGCGCCGGCAAGAGATTCATTCCAAACTCCAGGGAGGCGCCTGAACCCCCGACTCTCAGTAAGAAAATCCCTAAAAATCCGATCCAATATCACTAAAGAGGAACTGACTATAAAACCCTTTATGAACCGTCGCTCGGACTATGTGGTGTCGGATACATTGGGAGAACGACCCAACCTTCACGGTGCGGACGGAGCAGCCGCCGCACCACAGCCGGGCATCTGAAGCTCAGATTATACAGACACAATATCAGAACTCATCATTTGCCAATATTCAAATCTCTCCAATAGAACAAATCTCACTGAATACACAGAACCGTTGCTTGTGGTGTTCCCTTGTTCTGCGGCGTGGCCAAACGCAGGTGTGAACAGGGAGCAGGACAACGGAATGACAGGAGATCACAGCAGTGACGTCAGACAGGGGCGGGGCTCCTCCGTCAGGGGCGGGGCTCCTCAGTCAGGGGGACGGTGCTCCTTCGTCAGGGGGCGGGGCTCCTCTGTCAGGGGGCGGGGCTCCTTCGTTAGGGGCGGTGCTCCTCCGTCACGGGGCGGGACTCCTCAGTCAGGGGGCGGGGCTCCTTCGTCAGGGGTCTGTCATTCACTTCAGTTTCATCTTTCCCGCCGCTTCCTAGTTTGCTTTCTCTCGTACGCTTGATCACGTGGTGCACACAGATCAGCTGACCTCGCGTCTACGACCTACTGCAGGTCGGGGGTGTGGTCACTATTGAGTCTGCGCAGTCAAATGACCAGAGGAAGACAGGCATGTTCCCGATACCGGTGAGTACGGAGAGAGACGGACAGAGCCTGAGAGACGGGCGGCCACAGGGAGATAGACAGCGAGAGAGACGGACAGGGAGAGAGACGGACAGGGAGATAGACAGGGAGAGAGACGGACAGAGCCTGAGAGACGGGCGGTGACAGTGAGATAGACAGCGAGAGAGACGGACAGAGCCTGAGAGACAGCGAAAGAGACGGACAGAGCCTGAGAGACGGGCGGCGACAGGGAGATAGACAGCGAGAGAGACGGACAGAGCCTGAGAGACGGGCGGCGACAGGGAGACGGACAGAGCCTGAGAGACGGGCGGCGACAGGGAGATAGACAGCGAGAGAGACGGACAGGGAGATAGACAGCGAGAGAGACGGACAGGGAGATAGACAGCGAGAGTCGGACGGAGACGGAGGCAGCCAGCGAGACATCTGGGGACCTGTGAGACGTTTGTGTTCCGCTCTCTCCCATTATTCATGATGATAACTCGTCCTCCAGCGCTGCACACAATCCTGATCCCTGTCCCCAGGAGCTGACACTCTAAACATGACCACACACCTACGATAAAAGAATGGAAGAGAGTACATGGGTGTGTGGTGGGGGGACGGTGGGGTCTGGAGGGGGTACGTGGGTGTGTGGAGGGGGTACGTGGGTGTGTGGAGGGGGACGGTGGGGTCTGGAGGGGGTACGTGGGTGTGTGGAGGGGGGACGTGGGTGTGTGGAGGGGGACGGTGGGGTCTGGAGGGGGCACGTGGGTGTGTGGTGGGGGGACGGTGGGGTCTGGAGGGGGTACGTGGGTGTGTGGAGGGGGACGGTGGGGTCTGAAGGGGGTACGTGGGTGTGTGGAGGGGGACGGTGGGGTGTGTGGAGGGGGTACGTGGGTGTGTGGAGGGGGATGGTGGGGTCTGGAGGGGGCACGTGGGTGTGTGGAGGGGGACGGTGGGGTGTGTGGAGGGGGTACGTGGGTGTGTGGAGGGGGACGGTGGGGTCTGGAGGGGGTACGTGGGTGTGTGGAGGGGGACGGTGGGGTGTGTGGAGGGGGTACGTGGGTGTGTGGAGGGGGATGGTGGGGTCTGGAGGGGGCACGTGGGTGTGTGGAGGGGGACGGTGGGGTGTGTGGAGGGGGTACGTGGGTGTGTGGAGGGGGACGGTGGGGTCTGGAGGGGGCACGTGGGTGTGTGGAGGGGGGACGTGGGTGTGTGGAGGGGGACGGTGGGGTCTGGAGGGGGCACGTGGGTGTGTGGAGGGGGACGGTGGGGTGTGTGGAGGGGGACGGTGGGGTGTGTGGAGGGGGACGGTGGGGTCTGGAGGGGGACGGTGGGGTCTGGAGGGGGCACGTGGGTGTGTGGAGGGGGGACGTGGGTGTGTGGAGGGGGACGGTGGGGTCTGGAGGGGGCACGTGGGTGTGTGGAGGGGGACGGTGGGGTCTGGAGGGGGCACGTGGGTGTGTGGTGGGGGGACGGTGGGGTCTGGAGGGGGTACGTGGGTGTGTGGAGGGGGACGGTGGGGTCTGAAGGGGGTACGTGGGTGTGTGGAGGGGGACGGTGGGGTGTGTGGAGGGGGTACGTGGGTGTGTGGAGGGGGATGGTGGGGTCTGGAGGGGGCACGTGGGTGTGTGGAGGGGGACGGTGGGGTGTGTGGAGGGGGTACGTGGGTGTGTGGAGGGGGACGGTGGGGTCTGGAGGGGGTACGTGGGTGTGTGGAGGGGGACGGTGGGGTGTGTGGAGGGGGTACGTGGGTGTGTGGAGGGGGATGGTGGGGTCTGGAGGGGGCACGTGGGTGTGTGGAGGGGGACGGTGGGGTGTGTGGAGGGGGTACGTGGGTGTGTGGAGGGGGACGGTGGGGTCTGGAGGGGGCACGTGGGTGTGTGGAGGGGGGACGTGGGTGTGTGGAGGGGGACGGTGGGGTCTGGAGGGGGCACGTGGGTGTGTGGAGGGGGACGGTGGGGTGTGTGGAGGGGGACGGTGGGGTGTGTGGAGGGGGACGGTGGGGTCTGGAGGGGGACGGTGGGGTCTGGAGGGGGCACGTGGGTGTGTGGAGGGGGGACGTGGGTGTGTGGAGGGGGACGGTGGGGTCTGGAGGGGGCACGTGGGTGTGTGGAGGGGGACGGTGGGGTGTGTGGAGGGGGACGGTGGGGTGTGTGGAGGGGGACGGTGGGGTGTGTGGAGGGGGACGGTGGGGTGTGTGGAGGGGGACGGTGGGGTGTGTGGAGGGGGTACGTGGGTGTGTGGAGGGGGACGGTGGGGTGTGTGGAGGGGGACGGTGGGGTGTGTGGAGGGGGCACGTGGGTGTGTGGAGGGGGACGGTGGGGTGTGTGGAGGGGGACGGTGGGGTGTGTGGAGGGGGACGGTGGGGTGTGTGGAGGGGGTACGTGGGTGTGTGGAGGGGGACGGTGGGGTGTGTGGAGGGGGACGGTGGGGTGTGTGGAGGGGGTACGTGGGTGTGTGGAGGGGGACGGTGGGGTGTGTGGAGGGGGACGGTGGGGTGTGTGGAGGGGGTACGTGGGTGTGTGGAGGGGGACGGTGGATGTGTGGAGGGGGACGGTGGGGTCCGGAGGGGGACGGTGGGGTCCGGAGCGGGTACGTGGGTGTGTGGAGGGGGACGGTGGGGTCCGGAGGGGGTACGTGGGTGTGTGGAGGGGGATGGTGGGGTGTGTGGAGGGGGATGGTGGGGTGTGTGGAGGGGGGCGGTGGGGTCTGGAGGGGGTATGTGGGTGTGTGGAGGGGGTACGTGGGTGTGTGGAGGGGGACGGTGGGGTCTGGAGGGGGTACGTGGGTGTGTGGAGGGGGACGGTGGGGTGTGGAGGTGGTACGTGGGTGTGTGGAGGGGGACGGTGGGGTGTGGAGGTGGTACGTGGGTGTGTGGAGGGGGACGGTGGGGTGTGGAGGTGGTACGTGGGTATGTGGAGGGGGTACGTGGGTGTGTGGAGGGGGATGGTGGGGTGTGTGGAGGGGGTGTGTGGAGGGGGACGGTGGGGTCTGGAGGGGGTACGTGGGTGTGTGGAGGGGGACGGTGGGGTCTGGAGGGGGTACGTGGGTGTGTGGAGGGGGACGGTGGTGTGTGGAGGGGGTACGTGGGTGTGTGGAGGGGGACGGTGGTGTGTGGAGGGGGTACGTGGGTGTGTGGAGGGGTTACGTGGGTGTGTGGAGGTGGTACGTGGGTGTGTGGAGGTGGTACGTGGGTGTGTGGAGGGGGTACGTGGGTGTGTGGAGGGGGTACGTGGGTGTGTGGAGGGGGACGGTGGGGTGTGGAGGGGGTACGTGGGTGTGTGGAGGGGGACGGTGGGGTGTGTGGAGGGGGACGGTGGGCTCTGGAGGGGACGGTTGGGTCTGGAGGGGATAGGTGGGTGTGTGGAGGGGGACGGTTGGGTCTGGAGGGGATAGGTGGGTGTGTGGAGGGGGACGGTTGGGTCTGGAGGGGATAGGTGGGTGTGTGGAGGGGGACGGTGGGGTCTGGAGGGGGTACGTGGGTGTGTGGAGGGGGACGGTGGGTGTGTGGAGGGGGACGGTGGGGTCTGGAGGGGGTACGTGGGTGTGTGGAGGGGGACGGTGGGGTCTGGAGGTGGTACGTGGGTGTGTGGAGGTGGTACGTGGGTGTGGAGGTGGTACGTGGGTATGTGGAGGTGGTACGTGGGTGTGTGGAGGGGGTACGTGGGTGTGTGGAGGTGGTACGTGGGTGTGTGGAGGTGGTACGTGGGTGTGGAGGTGGTACGTGGGTATGTGGAGGTGGTACGTGGGTGTGTGGAGGGGGTACGTGGGTGTGTGGAGGTGGTACGTGGGTGTGTGGAGGGGGTACGTGGGTGTGTGGAGGGGGTAAGTGGGTGTGTGGAGGGGGTACGTGGGTGTGTGGAGGGGGACGGGTGGGTGTGTGGAGGGGGACGGTGGGGTGTGTGGAGGGGGACGGTGGGCTCTGGAGGGGACGGTTGGGTCTGGAGGGGATAGGTGGGTGTGTGGAGGGGGACGGTTGGGTCTGGAGGGGATAGGTGGGTGTGTGGAGGGGGACGGTTGGGTCTGGAGGGGGTACGTGGGTGCGTGGAGGGGGACGGTGGGGTCTCTCCGCGCCCGCGCGCTCTCTCCGCGCGCGCTCTCTCTCTCCGCGCGCGCTCTCTCTCTCCGCGCGCGCTCTCTCTCTCCGCGCGCGCTCTCTCTCTCCGCGCGCGCTCTCTCTCTCCGCGCGCGCTCTCTCTCTCCGCGCGCGCGCTCTCTCTCTCCCCGCGCGCTCTCTCTCTCCCCGCGCGCTCTCTCTCTCCCCGCGCGCTCTCTCTCTCCCCGCGCGCTCTCTCTCTCCCCGCGCGCTCTCTCTCTCTCTCGCGCCCTCTCTCTCTCGCGCTCTCGATTCGCGGCCCCAGCACAGATCCGTAAAAACCACTGTTGTTAGCACGAGGCCTAAAGTGTATGAAATGTTTTCTATGTATTTGGGTTCTGGTGATTTGATATGCGCGATCATTATTAGTAGTATTTGTATTATTGTTATTATTATTCTCAGTATTATCCTCAGTATTATTAGTACTCTTAGTATTATTCTCAGTATTATTATTATTATTATTCTCAGTATTATCCTCAGTATTATTAGTACTCTTAGTATTATTCTCAGTAGTATATTGGTATTATTATTATTATTATTATTCTCAGTATTATCCTCAGTATTATTAGTACTCTTAGTATTATTCTCAGTAGTATATTGGTATTATTATTATTATTATTATTCTCAGTATTATCCTCAGTATTATTAGTACTCTTAGTATTATTCTCAGTATTATTATTATTATTATTCTCAGTATTATCCTCAGTATTATTAGTACTCTTAGTATTATTCTCAGTAGTATATTGGTATTATTATTATTATTATTATTCTCAGTATTATCCTCAGTATTATTAGTACTCTTAGTATTATTCTCAGTATTATTATTATTATTATTATTCTCAGTATTATCCTCAGTATTATTAGTACTCTTAGTATTATTCTCAGTATTATTATTATTATTATTCTCAGTATTATCCTCAGTATTATTAGTACTCTTAGTATTATTCTCAGTATTATTATTATTATTATTCTCAGTATTATTAGTACTCTTAGTATTATTCTCAGTAGTATATTGGTATTATTATTATTATTATTATTATTATTCTCAGTATTATCCTCAGTATTATTAGTACTCTTAGTATTATTCTCAGTATTATTATTATTATTATTATTCTCAGTATTATCCTCAGTATTATTAGTACTCTTAGTATTATTCTCAGTATTATTATTATTATTATTCTCAGTATTATCCTCAGTATTATTAGTACTCTTAGTATTATTCTCAGTATTATTATTATTATTATTCTCAGTATTATTAGTACTCTTAGTATTATTCTCAGTAGTATATTGGTATTATTATTATTATTATTATTATTATTCTCAGTATTATCCTCAGTATTATTAGTACTCTTAGTATTATTCTCAGTATTATTATTATTATTATTCTCAGTATTATTCTCAGTATTATTCTCAGTATTATTATTATTATTATTATTCTCAGTATTATCCTCAGTATTATTAGTACTCTTAGTATTATTCTCAGTATTATTATTATTATTATTATTCTCAGTATTATCCTCAGTATTATTAGTACTCTTAGTATTATTCTCAGTATTATTATTATTATTATTCTCAGTATTATCCTCAGTATTATTAGTACTCTTAGTATTATTCTCAGTATTATTATTATTATTATTCTCAGTATTATTAGTACTCTTAGTATTATTCTCAGTAGTATATTGGTATTATTATTATTATTATTATTATTATTCTCAGTATTATCCTCAGTATTATTAGTACTCTTAGTATTATTCTCAGTATTATTATTATTATTATTCTCAGTATTATTCTCAGTATTATTCTCAGTATTATTATTATTATTATTATTCTCAGTATTATCCTCAGTATTATTAGTACTCTTAGTATTATTCTCAGTATTATTATTATTATTATTATTCTCAGTATTATCCTCAGTATTATTAGTACTCTTAGTATTATTCTCAGTATTATTATTATTATTATTCTCAGTATTATCCTCAGTATTATTAGTACTCTTAGTATTATTCTCAGTATTATTATTATTATTATTCTCAGTATTATTAGTACTCTTAGTATTATTCTCAGTAGTATATTGGTATTATTATTATTATTATTATTCTCAGTATTATCCTCAGTATTATTAGTACTCTTAGTATTATTCTCAGTATTATTATTATTATTATTATTCTCAGTATTATCCTCAGTATTATTAGTACTCTTAGTATTATTCTCAGTATTATTATTATTATTATTCTCAGTATTATCCTCAGTATTATTAGTACTCTTAGTATTATTCTCAGTATTATTATTATTATTATTCTCAGTATTATTAGTACTCTTAGTATTATTCTCAGTAGTATATTGGTATTATTATTATTATTATTATTATTATTCTCAGTATTATCCTCAGTATTATTAGTACTCTTAGTATTATTCTCAGTATTATTATTATTATTATTCTCAGTATTATTCTCAGTATTATTCTCAGTATTATTATTATTATTATTATTCTCAGTATTATCCTCAGTATTATTAGTACTCTTAGTATTATTCTCAGTATTATTATTATTATTATTCTCAGTATTATTCTCAGTATTATTAGTACTCTCAGTATTATCCTCAGTATTATTAGTACTCTTAGTATTATTCTCAGTAGTATATTGGTATTATTATTATTATTATTATTCTCAGTATTATCCTCAGTATTATCCTCAGTATTATTAGTACTCTTAGTATTATTCTCAGTAGTATATTGGTATTATTATTATTATTAGTATTATTATTAACAAAACTGAACGGAGCCGCATGAATCAATAATAACCACTAAATTATGCAAAATGAAAAATAAGTAAAGTCGAATAACGGGGGCTGATCCCCAAAAGCATCGCAATGGAATATATATAACCTAGAAAGGGAGGACGCTCAGAAAGAAACACGATGTACAAAGAGTAGAAAAAAACTTTATTAACATATATAATAAAAGACAGTAAACAATGTATAAAAAGAATCCATAGACCGACAGCTAAAAAGGGCCACGAGGCTGCGTGTCTATCAAACATACGTAAATGGCAGACGAATATCTATAATTAGACTTCCAAACAGAGACATATGTAATGCAAGGCCAAAACATGAGAGATGTATAATGTGTAATGTGTATAAAGTCCAACCCTCAGAATAATGACAGATATATGACATGGCCATGATCTGTATAGCAGTACACAGGAGTAAACAGACCGCGCATCTAGCACAGCCATAACATTGTATACATATATGTAGTCACCGTGCACGTAAGGGTATGTTCACACAGCGGGGGTCCGTAACGGCTGAAATTACGGGGATGTTTCAGCCTGAAAACATCCCCGTAATTTCAGCCGTACCGGCATGTGCAGGCGCTTGAACGCCGCGTCAATTACGGCCGTAATTGGCGCTGCTATTCATTGGAGTCAATGAATAACGGCTCCAATTACGGCCAAAGAAGTGACAGGTCACTTCTTTGACGCGGGCGTCTATTTGCGCGCCGTCATTTGACAGCGGCGCGTAAATATACGCCTCGTGTGAACAGACAAACGTCTGCCCATTGCTTTCAATGGGCAGATGTTTGTCAGCGCTATTGAGGCGCTCTTTTCGGGCGTAATTCGGGGCAAAAACGCCCGATTTACGTCCGTAAATAGGCCGTGTGAACATACCCTTAGAAAGGAAGTCCATATACATGCAATAGAAATGGCCTATGTAAGGGATCAAACATACCCATATTGAGGTGCCAGGAGAGACACAGCCAGCGTCCACCACAACACGCGTTTCGGCGCTAACGCCTTCGTCTGGGGGTGTCGTTACAATGTAAACAGAGGCCATTTAAATGAGACATGACCAATAAGGAAAGCCTGCATGACCTGCAATATGTTCCAATCAACCGCACCGCATAATTATCGCTGTCCTGGACCGCAGGTGGCCACGCCTCCGAAACTGCCAGCCGCGAGGCGCCAGAACCGGAAGCCATTTTCTGAGTCGACGGGACCATTCTACTAAGTCGATGGTCAATACTGCTGAATTCTAGTCTAATTGCTGCCGATCCATTGTAAGAAGTGAGGATTCATCTTCACGCTGCGTGTCTATACATGTGTATTTCTATATGGGTGGATGTCTTTGTTATTTACTAGGTATGTTTGTGCTATAGATCACTGGCACTTCATAGATCACTGGCACTTCATAGATCACTGGCACTTCATAGATCACTGGCACTTCATAGATCACTGGCACTTCATAGATCACTGGCACTTCATAGATCACTGGCACTTCATAGATCACCGGCACTTCATAGATCACCGGCACTTCATAGATCACTGGCACTTCATAGATCACTGGCACTTCATAGATCACTGGCACTTCATAGATCACTGGCACTTCATAGATCACTGGCACTTCATAGATCACTGGCACTTCATAGATCACTGGCACTTCATAGATCACTGGCACTTCATAGATCACTGGCACTTCATAGATCACTGGCACTTCATAGATCACTGGCACTTCATAGATCACTGGCACTTCATAGATCACCGGCACTTCATAGATCACCGGCACTTCATAGATCACCGGCACTTCATAGATCACTGGCACTTCATAGATCACTGGCACTTCATAGATCACTGGCACTTCATAGATCACTGGCACTTCATAGATCACTGGCACTTCATAGATCACTGGCACTTCATAGATCACTGGCACTTCATAGATCACTGGCACTTCATAGATCACTGGCACTTCATAGATCACTGGCACTTCATAGATCACTGGCACTTCATAGATCACTGGCACTTCATAGATCACTGGCACTTCATAGATCACTGGCACTTCATAGATCACCGGCACTTCATAGATCACCGGCACTTCATAGATCACCGGCACTTCATAGATCACCGGCACTTCATAGATCACCGGCACTTCATAGATCACCGGCACTTCATAGATCACCGGCACTTCATAGATCACCGGCACTTCATAGATCACCGGCACTTCATAGATCACCGGCACTTCATAGATCACCGGCACTTCATAGATCACCGGCACTTCATAGATCACCGGCACTTCATAGATCACCGGCACTTCATAGATCACCGGCACTTCATAGATCACCGGCACTTCATAGATCACTGGCACTTCATAGATCACTGGCACTTCATAGATCACTGGCACTTCATAGATCACCGGCACTTCATAGATCACCGGCACTTCATAGATCACCGGCACTTCATAGATCACCGGCACTTCATAGATCACCGGCACTTCATAGATCACCGGCACTTCATAGATCACCGGCACTTCATAGATCACCGGCACTTCATAGATCACCGGCACTTCATAGATCACCGGCACTTCATAGATCACCGGCACTTCATAGATCACCGGCACTTCATAGATCACCGGCACTTCATAGATCACCGGCACTTCATAGATCACCGGCACTTCATAGATCACCGGCACTTCATAGATCACCGGCACTTCATAGATCACTGGCACTTCATAGATCACCGGCACTTCATAGATCACCGGCACTTCATAGATCACCGGCACTTCATAGATCACCGGCACTTCATAGATCACCGGCACTTCATAGATCACCGGCACTTCATAGATCACCGGCACTTCATAGATCACTGGCACTTCATAGATCACCGGCACTTCATAGATCACCGGCACTTCATAGATCACTGGCACTTCATAGATCACTGGCACTTCATAGATCACTGGCACTTCATAGATCACCGGCACTTCATAGATCACCGGCACTTCATAGATCACCGGCACTTCATAGATCACCGGCACTTCATAGATCACCGGCACTTCATAGATCACCGGCACTTCATAGATCACCGGCACTTCATAGATCACCGGCACTTCATAGATCACCGGCACTTCATAGATCACCGGCACTTCATAGATCACTGGCACTTCATAGATCACCGGCACTTCATAGATCACTGGCACTTCATAGATCACTGGCACTTCATAGATCACCGGCACTTCATACTCTTGTATTTCACTCTTGTTCACCTAGGCTCGTGCTACTTTCTTTCCTCGGTAATTTATTCTATATTTACACATGTTGAGTTCTCTATTTATTTACACCTTCATGATCTTACTCTTTTCCCCCTTTCACTTTTTGTTGCGCCCACATTTTATGTCTTTTCTCCGGCATCTCCCCTTCTTTCACATCCTCGTTCACACACATGGCGTTTGCATGTTTTATTGTCATTTCAATACATTATTGCAGTAATTGCCCTTTCTTTGTGAACACTTTGTAACAATATCGCACTCATAACATTGAAATCTGATCTTTCTAACAAGTTGCTATGTGGCCTTGTGACTTTATTACATACACAGGGCTCTCGGCATAAGAATCCTCTTCTCCTCTGGCAGCGTCCCTTATTTACCTGCGTTCTATGTATCCTGCCTCACTGTGTCACTTTTCATTGGTCCGGGATGACCGGCCTCTGTCTCTTGTCACCCGTGACGCGTCGGTTTCTGCATTCACGTGACTGGGTCTTCTGACGCGGTTGCGTGTTTCCGGCGCCTCGCGGCTGGCAGTTTCGGAGGCGTGGCCACCTGCGGTCCAGGACAGCGATAATTATGCGGTGCGGTTGATTGGAACATATTGCAGGTCATGCAGGCTTTCCTTATTGGTCATGTCTCATTTAAATGGCCTCTGTTTACATTCTAACGACACCCCCAGACGAAGGCATTAGCGCCGAAACGCGTGTTGTGGTGGACGCTGGCTGTGTCTCTCCTGGCACCTCAATATGGGTATGTTTGATCCCTTACATAGGCCATTTCTATTGCATGTATATGGACTTCCTTTCTTACGTGCACGGTGACTACATATATGTATACAATGTTATGGCTGTGCTAGATGCGCGGTCTGTTTACTCCTGTGTACTGCTATACAGATCATGGCCATGTCATATATCTGTCATTATTCTGAGGGTTGGACTTTATACACATTACACATTATACATCTCTCATGTTTTGGCCTTGCATTACATATGTCTCTGTTTGGAAGTCTAATTATAGATATTCGTCTGCCATTTACGTATATTTGATAGACACCCAGCCTCGTGGCCCTTTTTAGCTGTCGGTCTATGGATTCTTTTTATACATTGTTTACTGTCTTTTATTATATATGTTAATAAAGTATTTTTCTACTCTTTGTACATCATGGTATTAGTATTAGTATTAGTATTATTAGTATTATTATTATTAGTAATTATTAGCAATTCACGATATAGACTGGGAAGAACTAATGTCAAATAATGGAACAAATGATAAATGGGAGATTTTCAAATCTACTTTGAGTTATTATAGTGCAAAATGTATTCCTACAGGTAATAAGTATAAACGACTCAAATTAAACCCCACATGGCTTACACCTTCTGTGAAAGGGGCAATACATGACAAAAAAAGGGCATTTAAAAAATACAAATCTGAGGGTACAGCTGTAGCCTTTGTAAAATATAAAGAGCTTAATAAAATCTGTAAAAATGTAATAAAATTAGCAAAAATACAAAATGAAAGGCAGGTGGCCAAGGATAGTAAAACAAATCCTAAAAAATTCTTCAAGTATATAAATGCAAAAAAGCCAAGGTCTGAACATGTAGGACCCCTAGATAATGGTAATGGGGAGTTGATCACAGGGGATCAAGAGAAGGCAGAGTTACTAAATGGGTTCTTTAGCTCTGTATATACAACAGAAGAAAGAGCAGCTGATGTAGCCGGTGCCAGTGCTGAGGAGCTGATGTAGCCGCTGCCAGTGCTGAGGAGCTGATGTAGCCGGTGCCAGTGCTGAGGAGCTGATGTAGCCGGTGCCAGTGCTGAGGAGCTGATGTAGCCGGTGCCAGTGCTGAGCAGCTGATGTAGCCGGTGCCAGTGCTGAGCAGCTGATGTAGCCGGTGCCAGTGCTGAGCAGCTGATGTAGCCGGTGCCAGTGCTGAGGAGCTGATGTAGCCGGTGCCAGTGCTGAGCAGCTGATGTAGCCGGTGCCAGTGCTGAGCAGCTGATGTAGCCGGTGCCAGTGCTGAGCAGCTGATGTAGCCGGTGCCAGTGCTGAGCAGCTGATGTAGCCGGTGCCAGTGCTGAGGAGCTGATGTAGCCGGTGCCAGTGCTGAGGAGCTGATGTAGCCAGTGCCAGTGCTGAGGAGCTGATGTAGCCGCTGCCAGTGCTGTTAATATATCAGTTGATATACTGAATTGGATGAATGTAGATATGGTCCAAGCTAAATTAAATAAAATAAATGTACACAAGGCCCCGGGACCAGATGGGTTACACCCTAGAGTTCTTAAAGAGCTTAGTTCAGTTATTTCTGTCCGCCTCTTCATAATATTTAGAGAGTCTCTCATGAGTGGTATAGTGCCAAGGGACTGGCGCAGGGCAAATGTGGTGCCTATTTTCAAAAAGGGCTCTAGGTCTTCCCCGGGTAATTATAGACCAGTAAGCTTAACATCCATCGTGGGGAAAATGTTTGAGGGGCTATTGAGGGACTATATACAGGATTATGTGACAATAAATAGCATTATAAGTGACAGCCAACACGGTTTTACTAAGGACAGAAGTTGTCAAACTAACCTAATCTGTTTTTATGAAGAGGTGAGCAGAAGTCTAGACAGAGGGGCCGCTGTGTATATAATGATTATATGAGGGGTGAGCAGAAGTCTAGACAGAGGGGCCGCTGTGGATATAATGATTATATGAGAGGTAAGCAGAAGCCTAGACAGAGGGGCCGCTGTGGATATAGTGTTTATATGAAGAGGTAAGCAGAAGCCTAGACAGAGTGGCCGCTGTGGATATAATGATTATATGAGAGGTGAGCAGAAGCCTAGACAGAGGGGCCGCTGTGGATATAATGATTATATGAGAGGTGAGGAGAAGCCTAGACAGAGTGGCCGCTGTGGATATAATGATTATATGAGAGGTGAGCAGAAGCCTAGACAGAGGGGCCGCTGTGGATTTAGTGTTTTTGGACTTTGCTAAGGCATTTGACACTGTCCCCCATAGATGTCTAATGGGTAAATTAAGGACTATAGGTTTAGAAAATATAGTTTGTAATTGGATTGAGAATTGGCTCAAGGACCGTATCCAGAGAGTTGTGGTCAATGATTCCTACTCTGAATGGTCCCCGGTTATAAGTGGTGTACCCCAGGGTTCAGTGCTGGGACCCCTATTATTCGATTTATTTATTAATGATATAGAGGATGGGATTAATAGCACTATTTCTATTTTTGCAGATGACACCAAGCTATGTAATATAGTTCAGACTATGGAAGATGTTCATGAATTACAGGCAGATTTAAACAAACTAAGTGTTTGGGCGTCCACTTGGCAGATGAAGTTTAATGTAGATAAATGTAAAGTTATGCATCTGGGTACCAACAACCTGCATGCATCATATGTCCTAGGGGGAGCTACACTGGGAGTAATAATCTGCAGCATCATATGTCCTAGGGGGAGCTACACTGGGGGAGTCACTTGTTGAGAAGGATCTGGGTGTAATAATCTGCAGCATCATATGTCCTAGGGGGAGCTACACTGGCGGATTCACTTGTTGAGAAGGATCTGGGTGTAATAATCTGCAGCATCATATGTCCTAGGGGGCGCTACACTGGGGGAGTCACTTGTTGAGAAGGATCTGGGTGTAATAATCTGCAGCATCATATGTTTCTAGGGGGCGCTACACTGGGGGAGTCACTTGTTGAGAAGGATCTGAGTGTACTTGTAAATCATAAACTCAATAACAGCATGCAGTGTCAATCAGCTGCTTCAAAGGCCAGCAGGATATTGTCGTGTATTATAGAGGCCTGGACTCGCGGGACAGAGATGTAATAATGCCACTTTACAAAGCATTAGTGAGGCCTCATCTAGAATATGCAGTCCAGTTCTGGGCTCCAGTTCATAGAAAGGATGCCCTGGAGTTGGAAAAAATACAAAGAAGAGCAACGAAGCTAATTAGGGGCGCGGAGAATCTAAGTTATGAGGAAAGATTGAAAGAATTAAACCTATTTAGCCTTGAGAAAAGACGACTAAGGGGGGACATGATTAACTTATATAAATATATGAATGGCGCATACAAAAAATATGGTGAAATCCTGTTCCTTGTAAAACCCCCTCAAAAAACAAGGGGGCGCTCCCTCCGTCTGGAGAAAAAAAGGTTCAACCTGGTCGCAGCAGGGACAGTAGACACCGCAGGAGCCGTCACAGCAGGGACAGTAGACACCGCAGGAGCCGTCACAGCAGGGACAGTAGACACCGCAGGAGCCGTCACAGCAGGGACAAGAGATACCGCAGGAGCCGTCACAGCAGGGACAGGAGACACCGCAGGAGCCGTCACAGCAGGGACAGTAGACACCGCAGGAGCCGTCACAGCAGGGACAGTAGACACCGCAGGAGCCGCCACAGCAGGGACAGGAGACACCGCAGGAGCTGGTCGCAGCAGGGACAGGAGACACCGCAGGAGCCGTCACAGCAGGGACAGGAGACACCGCAGGAGCCGTCACAGCAGGGACAGGAGACACCGCAGGAGCCGTCAAAGCAGGGACAGGAGACACCGCAGGAGCCGTCACAGCAGGGACAGTAGACACCGCAGGAGCAGGGACAGTAGACACCGCAGGAGCCGTCACAGCAGGGACAGTAGACACCGCAGGAGCAGGGACAGTAGACACCGCAGGAGCTGGTCGCAGCAGGGACAGTAGATGGCTTTAAAAAAGGCTTAGATAATTTCCTAGAACAAAAAAATATTAACTCCTATGTGTAGAAATTTTTTACTTCCCCTTTCCCTTCCCTTGGTTGAACTTGATGGACATGTGTCTTTTTTCAACCGTACAAACTATGTAACTATGTAACTATATGTAACTACTATGTAACTCTTAGTAGTATTATTAGCAGTAGTATATTATTATTAGTATTATTATTAGTAGTATTAGTATTATTATTCTTATTCTTAGTATTATTATTATTAGTACTCGTAGTAGTAGTATTATTAGCAGTAGTATATTAGTATTATTATTAGTAGTAGTATTATTAGTAGTATTATTATTATTATTATTAGTAGTAGTAGTATATTAGTAGCAGTATTAGTAGTAGTAGTAGTATTATTATTAGTAGCAGTATTATTAGTAGTAGTAGTATTATTATTAGTAGTAGCAGTATTATTAGTAGCAGTATTATTAGTAGTAGTAGTAGTAGTATTATTATTATTATTAGTAGTAGTAGTATATTAGTAGCAGTATTATTAGTAGTAGTAGTATTATTATTAGTAGCAGTATTATTATTAGTAGTATTATTATTATTAGTAGTAGTAGTAGTAGTAGTAGTATATTAGTAGTAGTATTATTATTATTAGTAGTATATTAGTAGTAGTGTAGTATTATTATTAGTATTATTAGTAGTAGTAGTAGTAGTAGTGGTAGTAGTAGTATTATTAGTAGTAGTATTATTAGTAGTAATATTAGTAGTAGCAGTATTATTAGTAGTAGCAGTATTATTATTATTATTAGTAGTAGTAGTAGTAGTAGTAGTAGTAGTAGTAGTATTATTATTAGTAGTAGCAGTATTATTATTATTATTAGTAGTATTAGTAGTATTAGTAGTATTAGTAGTAGCAGTATTATTAGTAGTAGCAGTATTATTATTAGTAGTAGCAGTATTATTATTATTATTAGTAGTATTAGTAGTATTAGTAGTAGCAGTATTATTAGTAGTATTATTATTAGTAGTAGTATATTAGTAGTAGTAGTAGTAGTAGTATATTAGTAGTAGTATTATTATTAGTAGTAGTGTAGTATTATTATTATTAGTAGTAGTAGTAGTATATTAGTAGTAGTATTAGTAGTATATTAGTAGTAGTATTATTATTAGTAGTAGTATATTAGTAGTAGTGTAGTATTATTATTAGTATTATTATTATTAGTAGTAGTAGTAGTAGTGGTAGTGGTGGTAGTAGTAGTATATTAGTAGTAGTATTATTAGTAGTAGTAGTATTAGTAGTAGTAGTATATTAGTAGTAGTAGTAGTAGTAGTAGTATTATTAGTAGTATTATTATTAGTAGTAGTATTATTAGTATTAGTAGTAGTAGTATTAGTAGTATTATTATTATTATTAGTAGTAGCAGTATTATTAGTAGTAGCAGTATTATTATTAGTAGTAGTATTAGTAGTAGCAGTATTATTAGTAGTAGCAGTATTATTAGTAGTAGTAGTAGTAGTAGTATTATTATTAGTAGTAGCAGTATTAGTAGTATTAGTAGTAGCAGTATTATTAGTAGTAGCAGTATTATTATTAGTAGTAGCAGTATTATTATTATTATTATTAGTAGTATTAGTAGTAGCAGTATTATTAGTAGTAGCAGTAGTATTATTATTAGTAGTAGTAGTAGTAGTAGTAGTATATTAGTAGTAGTATTATTATTAGTAGTAGTATATTAGTAGTAGTGTAGTATTATTATTAGTATTATTATTAGTAGTAGTAGTAGTAGTAGTAGTGGTAGTAGTAGTATATTAGTAGTAGTATTATTAGTAGTAGTATTATTAGTAGTAGTATTATTATTAGTAGTATTATTATTAGTAGTAGTATTAGTAGTAGTAGTATTATTTGTAGTAGTATTAGTAGTATATTAGTAGTAGTATTATTATTAGTAGTAGAAGTAGTAGTATTGGTAGTGAGTAGTAGTAGTAACAGTAGTAGTAGTATTAGTATTATTATTAGTAGTAACAGTAGTAGTAGTATTAGTAGTAACAGTAGTAGTAGTAGTAGTAGTAGTATATTAGTAGCAGTATTAGTAGTAGTAGTATTATTATTAGTAGTAGTATTAGTAGTAGCAGTATTATCAGTAGTAGTAGTATTATTATTAGTAGTAGCAGTATTATTAGTAGTAGCAGTATTATTATTAGTTGTAGTATTATTAGTAGTAGTAGTATTAGTATTATTATTATTATTATTAGTAGTAGTATATTAGTAGCAGTATTATTAGTAGTAGTAGTATTATTATTAGTAGCAGTATTATTAGTAGTAGCAGTATTATTATTATTAGTAGTAGTAGTAGTAGTAGTATATTAGTAGTAGTATTATTATTAGTAGTAGCAGTATTATTAGTAGCAGTATTATTAGTAGTAGTAGTAGTAGTATTATTATTAGTAGTAGTATTATTAGTAGTAGTAGTATTAGTAGTATTATTATTATTAGTAGTAGTAGTATATTAGTAGCAGTATTATTAGTAGTAGTAGTATTATTATTAGTAGCAGTATTATTATTAGTAGTATTATTATTATTAGTAGTAGTAGTAGTAGTAGTAGTAGTATATTAGTAGTAGTATTATTATTAGTAGTAGTATATTAGTAGTAGTGTAGTATTATTATTAGTATTATTAGTAGTATTATTATTAGTAGTAGTAGTAGTAGTAGTAGTAGTAGTAGTAGTATATTAGTAGTAGTAGTATTAGTAGTAGTAGTATTATTAGTAGTAGTAGTATTATTAGTAGTAATATTAGTAGTAGCAGTATTATTAGTAGTAGCAGTATTATTATTAGTAGTAGTAGTAGTAGTAGTATTATTATTAGTAGTATTAGTAGTAGCAGTATTATTATTATTATTAGTAGTATTAGTAGTATTATTAGTAGTAGCAGTATTATTATTAGTAGTAGCAGTATTATTATTAGTAGTATTAGTAGTATTAGTAGTAGCAGTATTATTAGTAGTATTATTATTAGTAGTAGTATATTAGTAGTAGTAGTAGTAGTATATTAGTAGTGGTATTATTATTAGTAGTAGTGTAGTATTATTATTATTATTAGTAGTAGTAGTATATTAGTAGTAGTAGTAGTATTAGTAGTATATTAGTAGTAGTATTATTATTAGTAGTAGTATATTAGTAGTAGTGTAGTATTATTATTAGTATTATTATTAGTAGTAGTGGTAGTAGTGGTAGTAGTAGTAGTATATTAGTAGTAGTATTATTAGTAGTAGTAGTAGTATTAGTAGTAGTAGTAGTATATTAGTAGTAGTAGTAGTATTATTATTAGTAGTAGTATTATTATTATTAGTAGTAGTAGTATTAGTAGTAGTAGTATTAGTAGTATTATTATTATTATTAGTAGTAGCAGTATTATTAGTAGTAGCAGTATTATTATTAGTAGTAGTATTAGTAGTAGCAGTATTATTAGTAGTAGCAGTATTATTAGTAGTAGTAGTAGTAGTAGTATTATTATTAGTAGTAGCAGTATTAGTAGTATTAGTAGTAGCAGTATTATTAGTAGTAGCAGTATTATTAGTAGTATTATTATTAGTAGTAGCAGTATTATTATTATTATTATTAGTAGTATTAGTAGTGTTAGTAGTAGCAGTATTATTAGTAGTAGCAGTATTATTATTATTAGTAGTAGCAGTATTATTATTAGTAGTAGTAGTAGTAGTAGTAGTAGTATATTAGTAGTAGTATTATTATTAGTAGTAGTATATTAGTAGTAGTGTAGTATTATTATTAGTATTATTATTAGTAGTAGTAGTAGTAGTAGTAGTGGTAGTAGTAGTATATTAGTAGTAGTATTATTAGTAGTAGTATTATTAGTAGTAGTATTATTAGTAGTAGTAGTATTAGTAGTAGTAGTATATTATTAGTAGTATTATTATTAGTAGTATTATTATTAGTAGTAGTATTAGTAGTAGTAGTATTATTTGTAGTAGTATTAGTAGTATATTAGTAGTAGTATTATTATTAGTAGTAGAAGTAGTAGTATTGGTAGTGAGTAGTAGTAGTAGTAACAGTAGTAGTAGTATTAGTATTATTATTAGTAGTAACAGTAGTAGTAGTATTAGTAGTAACAGTAGTAGTAGTATTATTATTAGTAGTAACAGTAGTAGTAGTATTATTATTAGTAGTAACAGTAGTAGTAGTATTATTAGTAGTAGTAGTAGTAGTATTATTAGTAGTATTAGTAGTATATTAGTAGTAGTATTATTATTAGTAGTAGTAGTATTATTAGTAGTAGTGTAGTATTATTATTATTAGTAGTAGTAGTAGTAGTAGTAGTAGTATTAGTAGTATATTAGTAGTAGTATTATTATTAGTAGTAGTAGTATATTAGTAGTAGTGTAGTATTATTATTATTAGTAGTATATTAGTAGTAGTATTTTATTAGTAGTAGTATATTATTAGTAGTATATTAGTAGTAGTAGTATTATTAGTAGTATATTAGTAGTAGTATTATTAGTAGTAGAAGTAGTAGTATAGTAGTAGTAGTATTAGTATTATTATTAGTAGTAACAGTAGTAGTAGTAGTAGTAGTATTATTAGTAGTAACAGTAGTAGTAGTATTATTATTAGTAGTAACAGTAGTAGTAGTATTATTAGTAGTAACAGTAGTAGTAGTAGTATTATTAGTAGTAACAGTAGTAGTAGTAGTATTATTATTAGTAGTATTATTATTAGTAGTAACAGTAGTAGTAGTATTATTATTAGTAGTAACAGTAGTAGTAGTATTATTATTAGTAGTATTATTATTAGTAGTAACAGTAGTATTAGTATTATTATTAGTAGTAACAGTAGTAGTAGTATTATTAGTAGTAGTAACAGTAGTAGTAGTATTATTATTAGTAGTAACAGTAGTAGTAGTATTATTATTAGTAGTAACAGTAGTAGTAGTATTATTAGTAGTAGTAACAGTAGTAGTAGTATTATTATTAGTAGTAACAGTAGTAGTAGTATTATTATTAGTAGTAACAGTAGTAGTAGTATTATTGTTAGTAGTAACAGTAGTAGTAGTAGTATTATTAGTAGTAACAGTAGTAGTAGTATTATTATTAGTAGTAACAGTAGTAGTAGTATTATTAGTAGTATTATTATTATTAGTAGTAACAGTAGTAGTAGTATTATTATTAGTAGTAGTATATTAGTAGTAGTAGTAGTATATTAGTAGTAGTATTATTAGTAGTAGTGTAGTATTATTATTATTAGTAGTAGTAGTAATAGTATATTAGTAGTAGTAGTAGTAGTAGTAGTAGTATATTAGTAGTAGTGTATTATTAGTAGTAGTAGTATATTAGTAGTAGTATTATTATTAGTAGTAGTATATTAGTAGTAGTAGTAGTAGTAGTAGTATTATTAGTAGTGGTATATTAGTAGTAGTAGTATATTAGTAGTAGTATTATTAGTAGTAGTATATTAGTAGTAGTAGTATTAGTAGTAGTATATTAGTAGTAGTATTATTATTAGTAGTAGTATTATTATTAGTAGTAGTATATTATTATTAGTAGTAGTATATTAGTAGTAGTAGTATTATTAGTAGTAGTATTATTATTAGTAGTAGTATTATTTGTAGTAGTATTAGTAGTATATTAGTAGTAGTATTATTAGTAGTAGAAGTAGTAGTATAGTAGTAGTAGTAGTAGTAACAGTAGTAGTAGTATTAGTATTATTATTAGTAGTAACAGTAGTAGTAGTATTAGTATTATTATTAGTAGTAACAGTAGTAGTAGTAGTATTATTAGTAGTAACAGTAGTAGTAGTATTAGTATTATTATTAGTAGTAACAGTAGTAGTAGTAGTATTATTATTAGTAGTAACAGTAGTAGTAGTAGTAGTAGTAGTAGTAGTAGTAGTAGTAGTAGTATTATTAGTAGTAACAGTAGTAGTAGTATTATTATTATTAGTATTATTATTAGTAGTAACAGTAGTAGTAGTAGTAGTAGTATTATTATTAGTAGTATTATTATTAGTAGTAACAGTAGTATTAGTATTATTATTAGTAGTAACAGTAGTAGTAGTAGTAGTATTAGTAGTAGTAACAGTAGTAGTAGTATTATTATTAGTAGTAACAGTAGTAGTATTATTATTAGTAGTAACAGTAGTAGTAGTAGTAGTAGTATTAGTAGTAACAGTAGTAGTATTATTAGTAGTATTATTATTAGTAGTAGTAGTATTATTATTAGTAGTAGTATATTAGTAGTAGTAGTAGTATATTAGTAGTAGTATTATTATTATTATTAGTAGTAGTAGTATTATTAGTAGTAACAGTAGTAGTAGTAGTAGTATTATTATTAGTAGTATTATTATTAGTAGTAACAGTAGTAGTAGTATTATTATTAGTAGTAACAGTAGTAGTAGTAGTAGTAGTAGTAGTAGTAGTAGTAGTATTATTATTAGTAGTAACAGTAGTAGTAGTATCATTATTAGTAGTATTATTATTAGTAGTAACAGTAGTAGTAGTAGTAGTATTATTATTAGTAGTAACAGTAGTAGTAGTAGTAGTATTATTATTAGTAGTATTATTATTAGTAGTAACAGTAGTAGTAGTATTATTATTAGTAGTATTATTATTATTAGTAGTAACAGTAGTAGTAGTATTATTATTAGTAGTAACAGTAGTAGTAGTAGTAGTAGTATTAGTAGTAGTAACAGTAGTAGTAGTATTATTATTAGTAGTAACAGTAGTAGTAGTAGTATTATTAGTAGTATTATTATTAGTAGTAACAGTAGTAGTAGTATTATTATTAGTAGTATTATTATTAGTAGTAACAGTAGTAGTAGTAGTATTAGTAGTATTATTATTAGTAGTAGCAGTATTATTATTAGTAGTATTATTATTAGTAGTAGTATTATTAGTAGTAGTAGTATTATTATTAGTAATATTATTATTAGTAGTAACAGTAGTAGTAGTATTATTATTAGTAGTATTATTATTAGTAGTAACAGTAGTAGTATTATTATTATTAGTAGTAACAGTAGTAGTAGTAGTATTATTATTAGTAGTAACAGTAGTAGTAGTATTATTATTAGTAGTATTATTATTAGTAGTAACAGTAGTAGTAGTATTATTATTAGTAGTATTATTATTATTAGTAGTAGTAGTAGTATTATTATTAGTAGTAACAGTAGTAGTAGTATTATTATTAGTAGTAACAGTAGTAGTAGTAGTATTATTAGTAGTATTATTATTAGTAGTAACAGTAGTAGTAGTATTATTATTAGTAGTATTATTATTAGTAGTAACAGTAGTAGTAGTATTATTATTATTAGTAGTAACAGTAGTAGTATTATTATTAGTAGTAACAGTAGTAGTAGTAGTAGTATTATTAGTAGTATTATTATTAGTAGTAACAGTATTAGTAGTATATTAGTAGTAGTATTATTATTAGTAGTAACAGTAGTAGTAGTAGTAGTATTATTAGTAGTATTATTATTAGTAGTAACAGTATTAGTAGTATATTAGTAGTAGTATTATTATTAGTAGTAACAGTATTAGTAGTATATTAGTAGTATTATTATTATTAGTAGTAGTAGTAGTATTATTATTAGTAGTAACAGTAGTAGTAGTATTATTATTAGTAGTAACAGTAGTAGTAGTAGTATTATTAGTAGTATTATTATTAGTAGTAACAGTAGTAGTAGTATTATTATTAGTAGTATTATTATTAGTAGTATTATTAGTAGTAGTAACAGTAGTAGTATTATTATTATTAGTAGTAACAGTAGTAGTAGTAGTAGTATTATTATTAGTAGTAACAGTAGTAGTAGTAGTAGTATTATTATTAGTAGTAACAGTATTAGTAGTATATTAGTAGTAGTATTATTATTAGTAGTAACAGTAGTAGTAGTATTATTATTAGTAGTAACAGTAGTAGTATTATTATTAGTAGTAACAGTAGTAGTAGTATTATTATTAGTAGTATTATTATTAGTAGTAACAGTAGTAGTAGTATTATTATTAGTAGTAACAGTAGTAGCAGTATTATTATTATTATTATTAGTAGTAGTAGTATTATTAGTAGTAACAGTAGTAGTAGTATTATTATTAGTAGTAACAGTAGTAGTAGTATTATTATTAGTAGTATTATTATTAGTAGTAACAGTAGTAGTAGTATTATTATTATTAGTAGTAGTAGTATTATTAGTAGTAACAGTAGTAGTAGTATTATTATTAGTAGTAACAGTAGTAGTAGTATTATTATTAGTAGTATTATTATTAGTAGTAACAGTAGTAGCAGTATTATTATTATTATTATTAGTAGTAGTAGTATTATTAGTAGTAACAGTAGTAGTAGTATTATTATTAGTAGTAACAGTAGTAGTAGTATTATTATTAGTAGTATTATTATTAGTAGTAACAGTAGTAGTATTATTATTAGTAGTAACAGTAGTAGTAGTATTATTATTAGTAGTAACAGTAGTAGTAGTAGTAGTAGTAGTAGTAGTAGTAGTAGTAGTAGTAGTAGTAGTAGTATTATTAGTAGTAGTAGTATTATTATTAGTAGTAACAGTAGTAGTAGTAGTATTATTAGTAGTAGTAACAGTAGTAGTAGTATTATTAGTAGTAGTAACAGTAGTAGTAGTATTATTATTAGTAGTAACAGTAGTAGTATTATTATTAGTAGTAACAGTAGTAGTAGTAGTATTATTAGTAGTAGTAACAGTAGTAGTAGTATTATTAGTAGTAGTAACAGTAGTAGTAGTATTATTATTAGTAGTAACAGTAGTAGTATTATTATTAGTAGTAACAGTAGTAGTAGTATATTATTATTATTATTATTATTAGTACTCTTAGTTTTAGTATTATTAGCAGTAGTATATTAGTATTATATTATTAGTATTCGTATTCTTAGTATTATTATTATTATTATTAGTAGTATTATTAGTAGTATTATATTATTAGTATTCGTATTCTTAGTATTATTATGATGATGCACTTTCTCGGTATCCCATATGATGCGTCTGGTGCGTGCGTTGCTCCTCCTGTAACATTGTGCAGCTTCTCTCCTGTTTTTGGATGTCTCTTTATATACGGGACGCTCTTCTTGCTCTAGTACGCTACGTTGCTTTGTTGGGGTGTCTGTACATTTTTATGATTTCCATTCGTTTCTCTTCTGCAGCTTCTTTTATGTCGCTATCACCGCTTGCTGCTGAGCCGATGTCTCCCCAAAATGCCACGGACTGTGAGGAGACTCAGCGCCCAGACCCCGGGGTAAGATCACCAGTCCCTCACCTCTCCCTAACTCCACCCGGAGACCGTCCCGTTACTCCTCCATCCAGAGTGCTCATAAGACCACCGGACTGTCTTCTCTGACAGAGCACTCACTGAGAGACCGCTCCTTTTTTCTTTTACTCTCTGAGATCGCCACACTGTCTCTTCTCTATACAGAGTGCTGAGACCGCTCCTCTCTTCTGTTACTCTCTATGAGATCTCCACACTGTCTCTCCTCTATACAGAGTGCTGAGACCGCTCCTCTCTCCTGTTACTCTATGAGATCTCCACACTGTCTCTTCTCTATACAGAGCGCTGAGACCTCTCCTCTCTCCTGTTACTCTCTATGAGATCTCCACACTGTCTCTTCTCTATACAGAGTGCTGAGACCGCTCCTCTCTCCTCTGTTACTCTCTATGAGATCTCCACACTGTCTCTTCTCTATACAGAGCGCTGAGATCGCTCCTCTCTCCTCTGTTACTCTCTATGAGATCTCCACACTGTCTCTTCTCTATACAGAGCGCTGAGACCGCTCCTCTCTCCTGTTACTCTCTATGAGATCTCCACACTGTCTCTTCTCTATACAGAGCGCTGAGACCGCTCCTCTCTCCTGTTACTCTCTATGAGATCTCCACACTGTCTCTTCTCTATACAGAGCGCTGAGACCGCTCCTCTCTCCTGTTACTCTGAGATCTCCACACTGTCTCTTCCCTATACAGAGCGCTGAGACCGCTCCTCTCTCCTGTTACTCTCTATGAGATCTCCGCACTGTCTCTTCTCTATACAGAGTGCTGAGACCGCTCCTCTCTCCTGTTACTCTCTATGAGATCTCCACACTGTCTCTTCTCTATACAGAGTGCTGAGACCGCTCCTCTCTCCTCTGTTACTCTCTATGAGATCTCCACACTGTCTCTTCTCTATACAGAGCGCTGAGACCGCTCCTCTCTCCTCTGTTACTCTCTATGAGATCTCCACACTGTCTCTTCTCTATACAGAGCGCTGAGACCGCTCCTCTCTCCTCTGTTACTCTCTATGAGATCTCCACACTGTCTCTTCTCTATACAGAGCGCTGAGACCGCTCCTCTCTCCTGTTACTCTCTATGAGATCTCCACACTGTCTCTTCTCTATACAGAGCGCTGAGACCGCTCCTCTCTCCTGTTACTCTGAGATCTCCACACTGTCTCTTCCCTATACAGAGCGCTGAGACCGCTCCTCTCTCCTGTTACTCTCTATGAGATCTCCGCACTGTCTCTTCTCTATACAGAGTGCTGAGACCGCTCCTCTCTCCTGTTACTCTCTATGAGATCTCCACACTGTCTCTTCTCTATACAGAGCGCTGAGACCGCTCCTCTCTTCTGTTACTCTATGAGATCTCCACACTGTCTCTCCTCTATACAGAGCGCTGAGACCTCTCCTCTCTTCTGTTACTCTCTATGAGATCTCCACACTGTCTTTTCTCTATACAGAGCGCTGAGACCGCTCCTCTCTCCTGTTACTCTGAGATCTCAACACTGTCTCTTCTCTATACAGAGCGCTGAGACCGCTCCTCTCCTGTTACTCTCTATGAGATCTCCACACTGTCTCTTATCTATACAGAGCGCTGAGACCGCTCCTCTCTCCTGTTACTCTGAGATCTCCACACTGTCTCTTCGCTATACAGAGCGCTGAGACCGCTCCTCTCTCCTGTTACTCTCTATGAGATCTCCACACTGTCTCTTCTCTATACAGAGTGCTGAGACCGCTCCTCTCTCCTGTTACTCTCTATGAGATCTCCACACTGTCTCTTCTCTATACAGAGCACTGAGACCTCTCCTCTCTCCTGTTACTCTCTATGAGATCTCCACACTGTCTCTTCTCTATACAGAGCGCTGAGACCGCTCCTCTCTTCTGTTACTCTCTATGAGTTCTCCGCACTGTCTCTTC
The DNA here is from genome assembly GCF_050947455.1 of Rhinoderma darwinii. Lineage (NCBI taxonomy): Eukaryota > Metazoa > Chordata > Amphibia > Anura > Rhinodermatidae > Rhinoderma > Rhinoderma darwinii. The sequence goes on along the minus strand of NW_027461897.1, from coordinate 22,153 downwards.
TCTATACAGAGCGCTGAGACCGCTCCTCTCTTCTGTTACTCTCTATGAGATCTCCACACTGTCTCTCCTCTATACAGATCGCTGAGACCGCTCCTCTCTCCTGTTACTCTCTATGAGATCTCCGCACTGTCTCTTCTCTATACAGAGCGCTGAGACCGCTCCTCTCTTCTGTTACTCTCTATGAGATCTCCGCACTGTCTCTTCTCTATACAGAGCGCTGAGACCTCTCCTCTCTCCTGTTACTCTCTGAGATCTCCACACTGTGTCTTCTCTATACAGAGTGCTGAGACCGCTCCTCTCTCCTGTTACTCTCTGAGATCTCCACACTGTCTCTTCTCTATACAGAGTGCTGAGACCGCTCCTCTCTCCTGTTACTCTCTATGAGATCTCCACACTGTCTCTTCTCTATACAGAGCGCTGAGACCGCTCCTCTCTCCTCTGTTACTCTCTATGAGATCTCCACACTGTCTCTTCTCTATACAGAGCGCTGAGACCGCTCCTCTCTCCTGTTACTCTCTATGAGATCTCCGCACTGTCTCTTCTCTATACAGAGCGCTGAGACCGCTCCTCTCTCCTCTGTTACTCTCTATGAGATCTCCACACTGTCTCTCCTCTATACAGAGCGCTGAGACCGCTCCTCTCTCCTGTTACTCTCTATGAGATCTCCACACTGTCTCTTCTCTATACAGAGCGCTGAGACCGCTCCTCTCTCCTGTTACTCTGAGATCTTTACACTGTCTCTTCTCTATACAGAGCGCTGAGACCGCTCCTCTCTTCTTTTACTCTATGAGATCTCCACACTGTCTCTTCTCTATACAGAGCGCTGAGACCGCTCCTCTCTTCTGTTACTCTCTATGAGATCTCCACACTGTCTCTTCTCTATACAGAGTGCTGAGACCGCTCCTCTCTCCTGTTACTCTCTATGAGATCTCCACACTGTCTCTTCTCTATACAGAGCGCTGAGACCGCTCCTCTCTCCTCTGTTACTCTCTATGAGATCTCCACACTGTCTCTTCTCTATACAGAGCGCTGAGACCGCTCCTCTCTCCTGTTACTCTCTATGAGATCTCCACACTGTCTCTTCTCTATACAGAGCGCTGAGACCGCTCCTCTCTCCTGTTACTCTCTATGAGATCTCCACACTGTCTCTTCTCTATACAGAGTGCTGAGACCGCTCCTCTCTCCTGTTACTCTATGAGATCTCCACACTGTCTCTTCTCTATACAGAGCGCTGAGACCGCTCCTCTCCTGTTACTCTCTATGAGATCTCCACACTGTCTCTTCTCTATACAGAGCGCTGAGACCGCTCCTCTCTCCTGTTACTCTCTATGAGATCTCCACACTGTCTCTTCTCTATACAGAGCGCTGAGACCGCTCCTCTCTCCTGTTACTCTGAGATCTCCACACTGTCTCTTCCCTATACAGAGCGCTGAGACCGCTCCTCTCTCCTGTTACTCTCTATGAGATCTCCGCACTGTCTCTTCTCTATACAGAGTGCTGAGACCGCTCCTCTCTCCTGTTACTCTCTATGAGATCTCCACACTGTCTCTTCTCTATACAGAGTGCTGAGACCGCTCCTCTCCTCTGTTACTCTCTATGAGATCTCCACACTGTCTCTTCTCTATACAGAGCGCTGAGACCGCTCCTCTCTCCTGTTACTCTATGAGATCTCCACACTGTCTCTTCTCTATACAGAGTGCTGAGACCGCTCCTCTCTCCTGTTACTCTCTATGAGATCTCCACACTGTCTCTCCTCTATACAGAGCGCTGAGACCGCTCCTCTCTCCTGTTACTCTCTATGAGATCTCCACACTGTCTCTTCTCTATACAGAGCGCTGAGACCGCTCCTCTCTCCTGTTACTCTCTATGAGATCTCTGCACTGTCTCTTCTCTATACAGAGTGCTGAGACCGCTCCTCTCTCCTGTTACTCTCTATGAGATCTCCGCACTGTCTCTTCTCTATACAGAGCGCTGAGACCGCTCCTCTCTCCTCTGTTACTCTCTATGAGATCTCCACACTGTCTCTTCTCTATACAGAGCGCTGAGACCTCTCCTCTCTCCTGTTACTCTCTATGAGATCTCCACACTGTCTCTTCTCTATACAGAGCGCTGAGACCGCTCCTCTCTCCTCTGTTACTCTCTATGAGATCTCCACACTGTCTCTTCTCTATACAGAGCGCTGAGACCTCTCCTCTCTCCTGTTACTCTCTATGAGATCTCCACACTGTCTCTCCTCTATACAGAGTGCTGAGACCGCTCCTCTCTCCTGTTACTCTCTATGAGATCTCCACACTGTCTCTTCTCTATACAGAGTGCTGAGACCGCTCCTCTCTCCTGTTACTCTCTATGAGATCTCCACACTGTCTCTTCTCTATACAGAGCGCTGAGACCGCTCCTCTCCTCTGTTACTCTCTATGAGATCTCCACACTGTCTCTTCTCTATACAGAGTGCTGAGACCGCTCCTCTCTCCTGTTACTCTCTATGAGATCTCCACACTGTCTCTTCTCTATACAGAGCGCTGAGACCGCTCCTCTCTCCTCTGTTACTCTCTATGAGATCTCCACACTGTCTCTTCTCTATACAGAGCGCTGAGACCTCTCCTCTCTCCTGTTACTCTCTATGAGATCTCCACACTGTCTCTCCTCTATACAGAGCGCTGAGACCGCTTCTCTCTCCTCTGTTACTCTCTATGAGATCTCCACACTGTCTCTCCTCTATACAGAGCGCTGAGACCGCTCCTCTCTCCTGTTACTCTCTATGAGATCTCCACACTGTCTCTTCTCTATACAGAGTGCTGAGACCGCTCCTCTCTCCTGTTACTCTCTATGAGATCTCCACACTGTCTCTTCTCTATACAGAGCTCTGAGACCGCTCCTCTCTCCTGTTACTCTCTATGAGATCTCCGCACTGTCTCTTCTCTATACAGAGTGCTGAGACCGCTCCTCTCTCCTGTTACTCTCTATGAGATCTCCACACTGTCTCTTCTCTATACAGAGCTCTGAGACCGCTCCTCTCTCCTGTTACTCTCTATGAGATCTCCGCACTGTCTCTTCTCTATACAGAGTGCTGAGACCGCTCCTCTCTCCTCTGTTACTCTCTATGAGATCTCCACACTGTCTCTTCTCTATACAGAGCGCTGAGACCGCTCCTCTCTCCTGTTACTCTCTATGAGATCTCCACACTGTCTCTTCTCTATACAGAGTGCTGAGACCGCTCCTCTCCTCTGTTACTCTCTATGAGATCTCCACACTGTCTCTTCTCTATACAGAGCGCTGAGACCGCTCCTCTCTCCTGTTACTCTATGAGATCTCCACACTGTCTCTTCTCTATACAGAGTGCTGAGACCGCTCCTCTCTCCTGTTACTCTCTATGAGATCTCCACACTGTCTCTCCTCTATACAGAGCGCTGAGACCGCTCCTCTCTCCTGTTACTCTCTATGAGATCTCCACACTGTCTCTTCTCTATACAGAGCGCTGAGACCGCTCCTCTCTTCTGTCTCTCTGTATGAGATCTCCACACTGTCTCTCCTCTATACAGAGTGCTGAGACCGCTCCTCTCTCCTGTTACTCTCTATGAGATCTCCGCACTGTCTCTTCTCTATACAGAGTGCTGAGACCGCTCCTCTCTCCTCTGTTACTCTCTATGAGATCTCCACACTGTCTCTTCTCTATACAGAGCGCTGAGACCGCTCCTCTCTCCTGTTACTCTCTATGAGATCTCCACACTGTCTCTTCTCTATACAGAGTGCTGAGACCGCTCCTCTCCTCTGTTACTCTCTATGAGATCTCCACACTGTCTCTTCTCTATACAGAGCGCTGAGACCGCTCCTCTCTCCTGTTACTCTATGAGATCTCCACACTGTCTCTTCTCTATACAGAGTGCTGAGACCGCTCCTCTCTCCTGTTACTCTCTATGAGATCTCCACACTGTCTCTCCTCTATACAGAGCGCTGAGACCGCTCCTCTCTCCTGTTACTCTCTATGAGATCTCCACACTGTCTCTTCTCTATACAGAGCGCTGAGACCGCTCCTCTCTCCTGTTACTCTCTATGAGATCTCCACACTGTCTCTCCTCTATACAGAGCGCTGAGACCGCTCCTCTCTCCTGTTACTCTGAGATCTCCACACTGTCTCTTCTCTATACAGAGTGCTGAGACCGCTCCTCTCCTCTGTTACTCTCTATGAGATCTCCACACTGTCTCTTCTCTATACAGAGTGCTGAGACCGCTCCTCTCTCCTGTTACTCTCTATGAGATCTCCACACTGTCTCTCCTCTATACAGAGCGCTGAGACCGCTCCTCTCTCCTGTTACTCTCTATGAGATCTCCACACTGTCTCTTCTCTATACAGAGCGCTGAGACCGCTCCTCTCTCCTGTTACTCTCTATGAGATCTCCGCACTGTCTCTTCTCTATACAGAGTGCTGAGACCGCTCCTCTCTCCTCTGTTACTCTCTATGAGATCTCCACACTGTCTCTTCTCTATACAGAGCGCTGAGACCGCTCCTCTCTTCTGTCTCTCTGTATGAGATCTCCACACTGTCTCTCCTCTATACAGAGTGCTGAGACCGCTCCTCTCCTCTGTTACTCTCTATGAGATCTCCACACTGTCTCTTCTCTATACAGAGCGCTGAGACCGCTCCTCTCTCCTGTTACTCTATGAGATCTCCACACTGTCTCTTCTCTATACAGAGTGCTGAGACCGCTCCTCTCTCCTGTTACTCTCTATGAGATCTCCACACTGTCTCTCCTCTATACAGAGCGCTGAGACCGCTCCTCTCTCCTGTTACTCTCTATGAGATCTCCACACTGTCTCTCCTCTATACAGAGCGCTGAGACCGCTCCTCTCCTCTGTTACTCTCTATGAGATCTCCACACTGTCTCTTCTCTATACAGAGCGCTGAGACCGCTCCTCTCTCCTGTTACTCTATGAGATCTCCACACTGTCTCTTCTCTATACAGAGTGCTGAGACCGCTCCTCTCTCCTGTTACTCTCTATGAGATCTCCACACTGTCTCTCCTCTATACAGAGCGCTGAGACCGCTCCTCTCTCCTGTTACTCTCTATGAGATCTCCACACTGTCTCTCCTCTATACAGAGCGCTGAGACCGCTCCTCTCCTCTGTTACTCTCTATGAGATCTCCACACTGTCTCTTCTCTATTCAGAGCGCTGAGACCGCTCCTCTCTCCTGTTACTCTATGAGATCTCCACACTGTCTCTTCTCTATACAGAGTGCTGAGACCGCTCCTCTCCTCTGTTACTCTCTATGAGATCTCCACACTGTCTCTTCTCTATACAGAGCGCTGAGACCGCTCCTCTCTCCTGTTACTCTATGAGATCTCCACACTGTCTCTTCTCTATACAGAGTGCTGAGACCGCTCCTCTCTCCTGTTACTCTCTATGAGATCTCCACACTGTCTCTCCTCTATACAGAGCGCTGAGACCGCTCCTCTCTCCTGTTACTCTCTATGAGATCTCCACACTGTCTCTTCTCTATACAGAGTGCTGAGACCGCTCCTCTCCTCTGTTACTCTCTATGAGATCTCCACACTGTCTCTTCTCTATACAGAGCGCTGAGACCGCTCCTCTCTCCTGTTACTCTATGAGATCTCCACACTGTCTCTTCTCTATACAGAGTGCTGAGACCGCTCCTCTCTCCTGTTACTCTCTATGAGATCTCCACACTGTCTCTCCTCTATACAGAGCGCTGAGACCGCTCCTCTCTCCTGTTACTCTCTATGAGATCTCCACACTGTCTCTTCTCTATACAGAGCGCTGAGACCGCTCCTCTCTCCTGTTACTCTCTATGAGATCTCCACACTGTCTCTTCTCTATACAGAGTGCTGAGACCGCTCCTCTCTCCTGTTACTCTATGAGATCTCCACACTGTCTCTTCTCTATACAGAGTGCTGAGACCGCTCCTCTCCTCTGTTACTCTCTATGAGATCTCCACACTGTCTCTTCTCTATACAGAGCGCTGAGACCGCTCCTCTCTCCTGTTACTCTATGAGATCTCCACACTGTCTCTTCTCTATACAGAGTGCTGAGACCGCTCCTCTCTCCTGTTACTCTCTATGAGATCTCCACACTGTCTCTCCTCTATACAGAGCGCTGAGACCGCTCCTCTCTCCTGTTACTCTCTATGAGATCTCCACACTGTCTCTTCTCTATACAGAGCGCTGAGACCGCTCCTCTCTCCTGTTACTCTCTATGAGATCTCTGCACTGTCTCTTCTCTATACAGAGTGCTGAGACCGCTCCTCTCTCCTGTTACTCTCTATGAGATCTCTGCACTGTCTCTTCTCTATACAGAGTGCTGAGACCGCTCCTCTCTCCTGTTACTCTCTATGAGATCTCCACACTGTCTCTTCTCTATACAGAGTGCTGAGACCGCTCCTCTCCTCTGTTACTCTCTATGAGATCTCCACACTGTCTCTTCTCTATACAGAGCGCTGAGACCGCTCCTCTCTCCTGTTACTCTATGAGATCTCCACACTGTCTCTTCTCTATACAGAGTGCTGAGACCGCTCCTCTCTCCTGTTACTCTCTATGAGATCTCCACACTGTCTCTCCTCTATACAGAGCGCTGAGACCGCTCCTCTCTCCTGTTACTCTCTATGAGATCTCCACACTGTCTCTTCTCTATACAGAGCGCTGAGACCGCTCCTCTCTCCTGTTACTCTCTATGAGATCTCCACACTGTCTCTTCTCTATACAGAGTGCTGAGACCGCTCCTCTCTCCTGTTACTCTATGAGATCTCCACACTGTCTCTTCTCTATACAGAGTGCTGAGACCGCTCCTCTCCTCTGTTACTCTCTATGAGATCTCCACACTGTCTCTTCTCTATACAGAGCGCTGAGACCGCTCCTCTCTCCTGTTACTCTATGAGATCTCCACACTGTCTCTTCTCTATACAGAGTGCTGAGACCGCTCCTCTCTCCTGTTACTCTCTATGAGATCTCCACACTGTCTCTCCTCTATACAGAGCGCTGAGACCGCTCCTCTCTCCTGTTACTCTCTATGAGATCTCCACACTGTCTCTTCTCTATACAGAGCGCTGAGACCGCTCCTCTCTCCTGTTACTCTCTATGAGATCTCTGCACTGTCTCTTCTCTATACAGAGTGCTGAGACCGCTCCTCTCTCCTGTTACTCTCTATGAGATCTCTGCACTGTCTCTTCTCTATACAGAGTGCTGAGACCGCTCCTCTCTCCTCTGTTACTCTCTATGAGATCTCCACACTGTCTCTTCTCTATACAGAGCGCTGAGACCGCTCCTCTCTCCTGTTACTCTCTATGAGATCTCCACACTGTCTCTTCTCTATACAGAGTGCTGAGACCGCTCCTCTCCTCTGTTACTCTCTATGAGATCTCCACACTGTCTCTTCTCTATACAGAGCGCTGAGACCGCTCCTCTCTCCTGTTACTCTATGAGATCTCCACACTGTCTCTTCTCTATACAGAGTGCTGAGACCGCTCCTCTCTCCTGTTACTCTCTATGAGATCTCCACACTGTCTCTCCTCTATACAGAGCGCTGAGACCGCTCCTCTCTCCTGTTACTCTCTATGAGATCTCCACACTGTCTCTTCTCTATACAGAGCGCTGAGACCGCTCCTCTCTCCTGTTACTCTCTATGAGATCTCTGCACTGTCTCTTCTCTATACAGAGTGCTGAGACCGCTCCTCTCTCCTGTTACTCTCTATGAGATCTCCACACTGTCTTTTCTCTATACAGAGCGCTGAGACCGCTCCTCTCTCCTGTTACTCTCTATGAGATCTCCACACTGTCTCTTCTCTATACAGAGCGCTGAGACCGCTCCTCTCTCCTGTTACTCTGAGATCTCCACACTGTCTCTTCCCTATACAGAGCGCTGAGACCGCTCCTCTCTCCTGTTACTCTCTATGAGATCTCCGCACTGTCTCTTCTCTATACAGAGTGCTGAGACCGCTCCTCTCTCCTCTGTTACTCTCTATGAGATCTCCACACTGTCTCTTCTCTATACAGAGCGCTGAGACCGCTCCTCTCTTCTGTCTCTCTGTATGAGATCTCCACACTGTCTCTCCTCTATACAGAGTGCTGAGACCGCTCCTCTCTCCTGTTACTCTCTATGAGATCTCCGCACTGTCTCTTCTCTATACAGAGTGCTGAGACCGCTCCTCTCTCCTCTGTTACTCTCTATGAGATCTCCACACTGTCTCTTCTCTATACAGAGCGCTGAGACCGCTCCTCTCTCCTGTTACTCTCTATGAGATCTCCACACTGTCTCTCCTCTATACAGAGCGCTGAGACCGCTCCTCTCTCCTGTTACTCTATGAGATCTCCACACTGTCTCTCCTCTATACAGAGCGCTGAGACCGCTCCTCTCTCCTGTTACTCTATGAGATCTCCACACTGTCTCTTCTCTATACAGAGTGCTGAGACCGCTCCTCTCTCCTGTTACTCTCTATGAGATCTCCACACTGTCTCTCCTCTATACAGAGCGCTGAGACCGCTCCTCTCTCCTGTTACTCTCTATGAGATCTCCGCACTGTCTCTTCTCTATACAGAGCGCTGAGACCGCTCCTCTCTCCTGTTACTCTCTATGAGATCTCCACACTGTCTCTCCTCTATACAGAGCGCTGAGACCGCTCCTCTCTCCTGTTACTCTCTATGAGATCTCTGCACTGTCTCTTCTCTATACAGAGTGCTGAGACCGCTCCTCTCTCCTGTTACTCTCTATGAGATCTCCACACTGTCTCTTCTCTATACAGAGCGCTGAGACCGCTCCTCTCTCCTGTTACTCTCTATGAGATCTCCACACTGTCTCTCCTCTATACAGAGCGCTGAGACCGCTCCTCTCTCCTGTTACTCTCTATGAGATCTCCGCACTGTCTCTTCTCTATACAGAGTGCTGAGACCGCTCCTCTCTCCTGTTACTCTCTATGAGATCTCCACACTGTCTCTTCTCTATACAGAGTGCTGAGACCGCTCCTCTCTCCTGTTACTCTCTATGAGATCTCCACACTGTCTCTCCTCTATACAGAGCGCTGAGACCGCTCCTCTCTCCTGTTACTCTCTATGAGATCTCTGCACTGTCTCTTCTCTATACAGAGTGCTGAGACCGCTCCTCTCTCCTGTTACTCTCTATGAGATCTCCACACTGTCTCTCCTCTATACAGAGCGCTGAGACCGCTCCTCTCTCCTGTTACTCTCTATGAGATCTCCACACTGTCTCTTCTCTATACAGAGTGCTGAGACCGCTCCTCTCTCCTGTTACTCTCTATGAGATCTCCACACTGTCTCTTCTCTATACAGAGCGCTGAGACCGCTCCTCTCTCCTGTTACTCTCTATGAGATCTCCACACTGTCTCTCCTCTATACAGAGCGCTGAGACCGCTCCTCTCTCCTGTTACTCTCTATGAGATCTCCACACTGTCTCTTCTCTATACAGAGCGCTGAGACCGCTCCTCTCTCCTGTTACTCTATGAGATCTCCACACTGTCTCTTCTCTATACAGAGCGCTGAGACCGCTCCTCTCTCCTGTTACTCTCTATGAGATCTCCACACTGTCTCTTCTCTATACAGAGTGCTGAGACCGCTCCTCTCTCCTGTTACTCTCTATGAGATCTCTGCACTGTCTCTTCTCTATACAGAGTGCTGAGACCGCTCCTCTCTCCTGTTACTCTCTATGAGATCTCCACACTGTCTCTTCTCTATACAGAGCGCTGAGACCGCTCCTCTCTCCTGTTACTCTCTATGAGATCTCTGCACTGTCTCTTCTCTATACAGAGTGCTGAGACCGCTCCTCTCTCCTGTTACTCTCTATGAGATCTCCACACTGTCTCTTCTCTATACAGAGCGCTGAGACCGCTCCTCTCTCCTGTTACTCTCTATGAGATCTCCACACTGTCTCTTCTCTATACAGAGCGCTGAGACCGCTCCTCTCTCCTCTGTTACTCTCTATGAGATCTCCACACTGTCTCTCCTCTATACAGAGCGCTGAGACCGCTCCTCTCTCCTGTTACTCTCTATGAGATCTCCACACTGTCTCTTCTCTATACAGAGCGCTGAGACCGCTCCTCTCTCCTGTTACTCTATGAGATCTCCACACTGTCTCTTCTCTATACAGAGTGCTGAGACCGCTCCTCTCTCCTGTTACTCTCTATGAGATCTCCACACTGTCTCTCCTCTATACAGAGCGCTGAGACCGCTCCTCTCTCCTGTTACTCTCTATGAGATCTCCGCACTGTCTCTTCTCTATACAGAGTGCTGAGACCGCTCCTCTCTCCTCTGTTACTCTCTATGAGATCTCCACACTGTCTCTTCTCTATACAGAGCGCTGAGACCGCTCCTCTCTCCTGTTACTCTCTATGAGATCTCCACACTGTCTCTTCTCTATACAGAGCGCTGAGACCGCTCCTCTCTCCTGTTACTCTCTATGAGATCTCCACACTGTCTCTTCTCTATACAGAGCTCTGAGACCGCTCCTCTCTCCTGTTACTCTCTATGAGATCTCTGCACTGTCTCTTCTCTATACAGAGTGCTGAGACCGCTCCTCTCTCCTGTTACTCTCTATGAGATCTCCACACTGTCTCTTCTCTGTATAAGAGTTGTGGTTCCTATTGAAAATTGAAAAAAATTATAAATTTTATTAATATATTTAATTTAAAATATTCCTAAAATGTTTATTTCTGAATGTAGGTCAATTATTCCGCAGTGCAGAGGAGCCCTTGTCCTGCACTCTTTTCTGCTACTATCATACAACAATAGAGTTAGACTTGGTTAGTAGCGGAGGTAAGTATAAATCCATCCCATAGGCGTAGTGTATGCTCTGTGTGAATCAGTGTTAGCTGTCAATCATGAAACATTGGATCAGTTTTGTATGCGCTGACATTTGTAATGTTTTCTATTTGTAAATAGACTTTGTATCAAATCATTTGCTGCGCGGCACGCACTTTATCTGTTTCTTTTGTGCTTTGCACTGATTGTTATAAACCTGCTATTGCTCTCTGATTTCTGTAAACCAGCAGACAGCAGCAGATTGTAATTTGTATCAGTGTTGGCTGTTGATTCGTATTTTTAGGATAATTTGCAACAGTCAATGTTGGTATTGAATTGTCATTTTTATTATTTCTTTTATAGGTATTGTTGTCTATCATACAATTTCTCAGCAGTCCACATTTTGTTCTAACACGCTGGCTTCCTCTGACAGAAGTAGTACCAGTGCGGTGGCGTGTATGAGTGAGCACTATAGAGAATGCTAGGATTGTGATGTGCTCTCATTTAGTTCACAGTGGCACTATGCGGTATTTCAGCTGGTTAGCTTGTGTGTATATAGAGCTTGCAACACGATCCTCTGTATTGGGATCAGCAGCAAATTTAGCCGCTTGTTTCTCTTTTATTATGGACTAATTGCTGTCTGTTTTCTGTGAAAAGCAGCGAACAGCAGCAGATTACAATTATATAACAGGCTGCTTGTATATATCGACGTGCTATGTTGTGACCAGGCCACTTTTATATATCCTCATGTTTTATAAGCATTGTATATTCAGTTAGGATTCCGCTCTCTTAGAAAGCGACTTGCTTCTTTATTTCCTTATACCCCAAGAGGAAGCCGGAATGCCGGCGAAACGCGCGTCGGGTGTCCAGTCATATTAATGAACTCAATGCATAAGGTCTTAGCCTAATTCAATGCTGCTACCAACAACAATTTAAGAACTATAAGTCTGCAAAGACTCCCTTATAAAAGCACTGCTCCCTGTAGGAGAGCGGGACGTGAATTTTTGAAATTTGACAAACGCTGCAGGGTGAATCCCTGACAGCGCGTACAAAGACAGCGGACTTACAGAGCAAGTTAATCAGACCACCAGTAATGCTGCCACTGACGGCCTTTTCTGTAAAAACTGAGATATAAGGAAATAAAGAAGCAAGTAGCTTTCTAAGAGAGCGGAATCCTAACTGAATATACAATGCTTATAAAACATGAGGATATATAAAAGTGGCCTGGTCAGAACATAGCACGTCGGTATATACAAGCAGCCTGTTACATAATTGTAATCTGCTGCTGTCTGCTGGTTTACAGAAATCAGAGAGCAATAGCAGGTTTATAACAATCAGTGCAAAGCACAAAAGAAACAGATAAAGTGCGTGCCGCGCAGCAAATGAATTGATACAAAGTCTATTTACAAATAGAAAACATTACAAATGTCAGCGCATACAAAACTGATCCAATGTTTCATGATTGACAGCCAACACTGATTCACACAGAGCATACAATACGCCTATGGGATGGATTTATACTTACCTCCGCTACTAACCAAGTCTAACTCTATTGTTGTATGATAGTAGCAGAAAAGAGTGCAGGACAAGGGCTCCTCTGCACTGCGGAATAATTGACCTACATTCAGAAATAAACATTTTAGGAATATTTTAAATTAAATATATTAATAATTATTTTATTTTTTTCAATTCTCAATAGGAACCACAACTCTTTTCCTTTCCCCTACTTCCAAAATATATGAATGACATTATTTGGTGGTGTACACCTTGTGGTTCCCCATAACTCACTTTGTATATATAAATAAGTGAGGGTATCAGCAAAATCTATATTTTGGCTCTTCTCTGTATAGACTGCTTGTAGCTGGTGGAGTTCCTGGGGTGGATGAGCATTGACCTCTCGCCCCATCATTCATGTGATGTCCTTCTCTGTGATCTGGAGGACAGATGCGGAGATAGTGGCGGTCGGGGCTGTCACTTATTTCAGGCTTTATTCACTATTTGTGTGCTGGATTTTAATGGTTGGGGGTTTCTGTCTCCTATTCAAGAATGACTTGTGAGCTGCAAGGAGACCCCCAGCCTCTCAATGAGACCCCCAGCCTCTCAATGAGACCCCCAGTCTCTCGATGAGACCCCCAGCCTCTCAATGAGACCCCCAGCCTCTCGATGAGGCCCCCCCGGCCTCTCAATGAGACCCCCAGCCTCTCAATGAGACCCCCGGCCTCTCGATGAAGCCCCCCCCCGGCCTCTCGATGAAGCCCCCCCCCGGCCTCTCGATGAAGCCCCCCCCCGGCCTCTCGATGAAGCCCCCCCCCCCGGCCTCTCGATGAAGCCCCCCCCCCCGGCCTCTCGATGAAGCCCCCCCCCCGGCCTCTCGATGAAGCCCCCCCCCGGCCTCTCGATGAAGGCCCCCCCGGCCCCTCGATGAAGCCCCCCCCCGGCCCCTCGATGAAGCCCCCCCCGGCCCCTTGATGAAGGCCCCCCGGCCCCTCTGAGGCCCCCCCGGCCCCTCGATGAGGCCCCCCCGGCCCCTCGATGAGGCCCCCCCGGCCCCTCGATGAGGCCCCCCCGGCCCCTCGATGAGGCCCCCCCGGCCCCTCGATGAGCACCCCCCCCGGCCCCTCGATGAGACCCCCCCGGCCTCTCGATGAGATCCCTGTGGCGAAACCGGGTCAGTGGGGGTCGGTTTACGCCAAGAGAATGTGGGCGATAGATTCAGGCGACACAGATTAACAGGGGAGGTAGATAGCCCCTGCCTGCAGCTCACACTGCTATCTCATCCTCTCCTGGACAGGAACTAACTGAGATCTCACACAGCACCACTATATCCCTCACTCACCCCTCCCTCAGGCATCAGGCCATGTGCTTTCTGCTCTTGCCCCCTCCTTTTTCATATTTACATTCAGACAAGTTCCCGCTTGCAGCCTGTGACTCATTCTCCTACAGTGTAAGATTAACCCTAGAGGGGAGGACAGTGGAGCAGCACTGAATACAATACAATACAAATCAACTGGTTATCAAACATAACGTAATGCAATATGAGGGGACATATCCCCATCTAGCACCGGGCGCAATCTAAGCTATGGCACCCGGATGGCGGGAGTGCGACGGTTTGCGGCAGGCTTAACCTTTATCTGGGTACAATGCCTGTAACCGTCACCCGTTCCGCCACAATCCCCCCCGGCCTCTCAATGAGACCCCCCCGGCCCCCTGGCCTCTCAATGAGATCCCCCCCCCCCTGGCCTCTCAATGAGATCCCCCCCCCCCGGCCTCTCAATGAGATCCCCCCCGGCCCCTCAATGAGATCCCCCCCGGCCCCCCGGCCTCTGAATGAAATCCCCCCCCCACGGCCTCTCAATGAGATCCCCCCCCCCGGCCTCTCAATGAGATCCCCCCCCCCGGCCTCTCAATGAGATCCCCCCCCCGGCCTCTCAATGAGATCCCCCCCCCCCCCCGGCCTCTCAATGAGATCCCCCCCCCCCGGCCTCTCAATGAGATCCCCCCCGGCCTCTCAATGAGATTCCCCCCCCCAGGCCTCTCAGTGATATCCCCCCCAGGCCTCTCAGTGATATCCCCCCCCCCGGCCTCTCAGTGAGATCCCCCCCCCGGCCTCTCAGTGAGATCCCCCCCCCCGGCCTCTCAGTGAGATCCCCCCCCCCCCCGGCCTCTCAGTGAGATCCCCCCCCCCCGGCCTCTCAGTGAGATCCCCCCCCCCCGGCCTCTCAGTGAGATCCCCCCCCCCCGGCCTCTCAGTGAGATCCCCCCCCCCGGCCTCTCAGTGAGATCCCCCCCCCCCGGCCTCTCAGTGAGATCCCCCCCTCCGGCCTCTCAGTGAGATCCCCCCCCCGGCCTCTCAATGAGATCCCCCCCCCCGCCGGCCTCTCATTGAGACCCCCCCGCCGGCCTCTCAATGAGATCCCCCCCCCCCCCCCCCGGCCTCTCAATCCTATCCCCCCCCCGGCCTCTCAATGAAATCCCCCCCCCCCCCCCCCCCGCCTCTGACTAAGATTTACAGACATTCGATCCCAGCCTGCGGCTCCTGGGGGCGTGTGGCGCCCTCTTGTGGTCACACAGTCAGGCTGTTTATTTGATAGCTTTGTCGGTTATTTCGGTAATGGCGAGCGCTGTCGGTCACACAAGTATAAACCTCAGAGGGGAAATCCTTCTGGAAAATAGCACAAAATCTGCTGTGAAGTTCATTTGGTTTTCTTACAGGTCGCCTCCTAGGAGATGGTTCCGGGTCATCTGCTTGGGCTCCTTGGTTGGGGCCCCATCAGTAGGGGCCCTTGTATATTACGGCTCTGATGGGCCCCAGAGGAGGAGAATAAGGATCTCGCTGCAGGGGATTCTCAGATTCTGCAGGTGAGGATATTATATCTCTCATGTTATATCATTTACCTCCATGTGCTGGGGGGCGATGTCTGCTCCATAGACCAGCATCACTCCGGAGGGTGCGGAGCTGCGTGCTAGAGGCAAATACTACAGTATGGACCGGGGGAGGGGGTGTTATACAGTATAGACCGGGGGGGGGGGTTGTTATACAGTATAGACCGGGGGGGGGGGTTGTTATACAGTATGGACCGGGGGGGGTTGTTATACAGTATAGACCGGGGGGAGTTGTTATACAGTAATACAGTATAGACCGGGGGGGGTTGTTATACAGTATGGACCGGGGGGGGTTGTTATACAGTATAGACCGGGGGGGGGGTATTATATAGTATAGACCGGGGGGGGGTTGTTATACAGTATAGACCGGGGGAGGGTGTGTCATACAGTATGGACCGGGGGGGGTTGTTATACAGTATAGACCGGGGGGGGGTTGTTATACAGTATAGACCGGGGGGGGTTGTTATACAGTATGGACCGGGGGGGGTTGTTATACAGTATAGACCGGGGGGGGGTATTATATAGTATAGACCGGGGGGGGTTGTTATACAGTATGGACCGGGGGGGTGTATTATAGAATATGGACCGGGGGGGTGTATTATACAGTATGGACCGGGGTGGGGGGGTGTATTATACAGTATGGACCGGGGTGGGGGGGTGTATTATACAGTATGGACCGGGGTGGGGGGGGTGTATTATACAGTATAGACCGGGGGGGTTGTTATCCAGCACAGACCGGGGGGGGGGGTATTATACAGTATAGACGGGGGGGGGGGTGTTATATTATACAGTATAGACCGGGGGGCTGCTTTTGGCAGTGGGGTGAACTCATCCGTTCCTCCTGTGTTACTCCATCTTGAATATCCCGTCTGTTGGGAGCGTCATAGTCTGAGTTCCCCAGATCCAGGAGCGGCTGCCGCCCCCTGAGATGCAGAATTGGCGTAAGAACACATGAAAGAGAATCCGCTTTACGATCCATTCGATCTTTTAGAAATTCTGAGATCTATGAGTGATAAGTTGATGGGACTCTCCTGGGCCCCAAACTCCGGATCCAGCTTGTATAGAGAGCGGAGCCCAGTCCCGGGATCGGCTCTTGTCTGGCCGTTTCCACTTTCTCTTTCTTGAATCCTTTTATGAACAGAACGTCCTGGAAGAGCTCGGGCCTAATGTTTGGGGAAGTAAAACGGCTCTTACAATCCTCAGCCGGAGCTCTTCACTTCTCTCCTGAAAATCCCGGTTGTGGATCACTATAGAGGACTGAGGATCAGAGTCTGACCAGGAGGTTTCTGATGAGGCTGCTTTTTAGTTGATGAAGCCTTGACCCCATTAAAGTCTGACATTTTCTAATTTATCCATTGAAAAGACTATTATTGCCTGTGAATTTAGTGGGGATTCTATCTTAATCAAGTTCCACCAATGGATGGGAGAAACTATAGAAATGTTTTCTCATGTCATGCCGAAGCCAAGACTAGTACACCCACCAACCAGTGCTGACAGGCCGAAGCCAAGACTAGTACACCCACCAACCAGTGCAGACAGGCCGAAGCCAAGACCAGTACACCCACCAACCAGTGCAGACAGGCCGAAGCCAAGACCAGTACACCCACCAACCAGTGCAGACAGGCCGAAGCCAAGACCAGTACACCCACCAACCAGTGCAGACAGGCCGAAGCCAAGACCAGTACACCCACCAACCAGTGCAGACAGGCCGAAGCCAAGACCAGTACACCCACCAACCAGTGCAGACAGGCCGAAGCCAAGACTAGTACACCCACCAACCAGTGCAGACAGGCCGAAGCCAAGACTAGTACACCCACCAACCAGTGCAGACAGGCCGAAGCCAAGACCAGTACACCCACCAACCAGTGCAGACAGGCCGAAGCCAAGACTAGTACACCCACCAACCAGTGCAGACAGGCCGAAGCCAAGACTAGTACACCCACCAACCAGTGCAGACAGGCCGAAGCCAAGACCAGTACACCCACCAACCAGTGCAGACAGGCCGAAGCCAAGACTAGTACACCCACCAACCAGTGCAGACAGGCCGAAGCCAAGACTAGTACACCCACCAACCAGTGCAGACAGGCCGAAGCCAAGACCAGTACACCCACCAACCAGTGCAGACAGGCCGAAGCCAAGACTAGTACACCCACCAACCAGTGCAGACAGGCCGAAGCCAAGACTAGTACACCCACCAACCAGTGCAGACAGGCCGAAGCCAAGACTAGTACACCCACCAACCAGTGCAGACAGGCCGAAGCCAAGACCAGTACACCCACCAACCAGTGCAGACAGGCCGAAGCCAAGACCAGTACACCCACCAACCAGTGCAGACAGGCCGAAGCCAAGACTAGTACATCCACCAACCAGTGCAGACAGGCCGAAGCCAAGACTAGTACACCCACCAACCAGTGCAGACAGGCCGAAGCCAAGACTAGTACACCCACCAACCAGTGCAGACAGGCCGAAGCCAAGACCAGTACACCCACCAACCAGTGCAGACAGGCCGAAGTCAAGACTTGAGACCCTGGAATAAATGAATCCCCACACTTAAACGACGTTGACTCAGCTTTTTACTGCATAGCAGATACATAGTGCTGTAGTTTTTAGTATGGTTGAAAAAGACGTGTCCATCAAGTTCAACCAATGGATGGCAGTCCACTGAGGTACAAGTGCAAACAGGATGTTCCAGATAGTGGAATCGCTCTTAACGGGGTTGCTGTTCTGCTGCAGGCAGGGTCCGGTAGAAGAAGGATATATTTAGGGTGAGATTTCCCTTTCTACCATATATACCATCCCCTTCCTGTATTTCCCCCCTTTCTTTATCAAGTGTTGATTTTGTGCGACCCGACTGTACAAACCGCCTGTCACGGTCACTGGGTTTGTGGACCCACTAGGCCACTCCGCCGTAGCGGGGAGGCAGCTGACCAGGTCACAGTCTATGTGAAAGTAAGATAGACAGTAATTCTTAGGTACCTGAAATAGTCCGGACGGTGACTGTGGTTTCAGCACGGATGGAGGCAGGTGCGGAAAGTGGCACCAGACGTGGCGGGCAGTATCCGATGAGCAGATAGCACTTGACGTGGCAGATGGCACTTGAGGTGGCAGATGGCACTTGAGGTGGCAGATGGCACTTGACGTGGCAGATGGCACTTGACGTGGCAGACGGCACTTGACGTGGCAGGCGACGCTTGACGTGGCAGGCGACGCTTGACGTGGCAGACGGCACTTGACCGTGGCAGACGGCGCTTGACGTGGCAGACGGCGCTTGACGTGGCAGACGGCGCTTGACGTGGCAGATGGCGCTTGACGTGGCAGATGGCGCTTGACGTGGCAGATGACGCTTGACGTGGCAGATGACGCTTGACGTGGCAGATGACGCTTGACTTGGCAGATGACACTTGAACACGGGTAGGCACAGGAACAATGCGGAATACAGGAACGGTAACAGGGCACGGGGTAACAGCTGGAACGGGAGACACTTAAGGGACCATTTGCGAGACACGTGGGCAGGGAATCACGTGGGTTAATGATAATTGTTTTCATGTGCGCGCGCTGGCCCTTTAAGCGCGAGCGCGAGCGCGCACCCTACGGGACCCGGCCGGACGGAGCTGAAGTGAGCGCTGGCATCTCCTAGGAGGGAGACGGAGGCCAGCGCTCACAGATCCATGGCTGCGGGCGTCGGGAGGTGAGTGAACCCGACGGCCCGCGGCCATGGGCGCTACAGTATCCCCCCTCTTACACCCCCTCTTCTTGGGGCCATAGTGAGAGAGGAACTTTTTAATAAGAGCAGGAGCACTGAGGTTCTCTTCTGGCTCCCAGGATCTCTCCTCAGGACCAAACCCTCTCCAGTCCACCAGATAGAAAGTCCTTCCTCCTACCCTCTTGCGGTCCAGGATCTCCTTTACCTCGAATACATCAGAAGGACCGCTGGAAGCAACTGTGGAACTAGAGGTCTTGCTGTAGCGGTTCAGGACCACTGGTTTCAGGAGGGACACATGGAAGGAGTTAGGGATTCTGAGGGTAGGGGGCAGCCGCAGCTTATAGGAAACAGGGTTAATTTTTTGCAGGATCTCGAAGGGACCAAGGAACCTGGGAGCAAACTTGTATGAAGGCACCCTCAAGCGAATGTTCCGAGAGGACAGCCAGACTTTAGTTCCAGGAAGATACTGAGGCGGCTCTCTTCTCTTAGTATCTGCCTTTCGGTTCATGCGATCTACCGCCTGCAAAATAGAGGACCGGGTCTGTTGCCAGATTTGCAGGAAGTCCCCATATGCAGAGTCAGCAGCGGGTACCTGAGATGAAGTCGACACTGGAAGAGGAACTCTGGGATGTTGACTGTACACGATGTGAAACGGAGTGGAGGTGGTGGACTCACTTGTGTGGTTATTATATGAAAATTCCGCTCATTGTAGAAGCTGTACCCAGTTATCGTGCTGTGAAGAGATGAAGTAGCGGAGGTAATTTTCCATGATCTGGTTGATCCTCTCAACTTGCCCATTGGACTGGGGGTGATAGGCAGAGGAAAAGTCCAAACTCACATCCAGGAGTTTACAGAGGGCTCTCCAGAACTTGGAGGTAAACTGAACCCCCCGGTCGGACACAATGTGAAGAGGCAAGCCATGCAAGCGGAAGATGTGCTGAATGAAGAAGCTTGCCAGTCGAGGAGCAGAGGGTAGGCCGGTTAGCGGGATAAAATGTGCCATCTTAGAGAACCGGTCCACCACCACCCAGATGGTGTTGCATCCTGCTGAGAGAGGAAGGTCCGTGACGAAGTCCATAGCGATGTGCTGCCAGTGGGCACTGAGTACAGGCAGGGGTTGAAGCAGGCCGGCAGGCTTGCTGTGAGCCACCTTGTTAGAGGCACACACCGTGCAAGCAGAGACAAAGTCCAGAACATCTTTAGGTAGCGTGGGCCACCAGAAGTGACGAGCGACCAGGTCTTGGGTTTTACGGACACCAGCGTGCCCAGCCAGTTTAGAACTGTGTCCCCAGCGGAGAATCCTTTTTCTGTCAGCCAACCGAACAAAAGTTCTCCCTGGAGGGATATTTCTAAGCTGCAGAGGATTGGCGGTGACAACGCAGGATGGGTCTATGATCGTCTGAAGGGACTCCACCGTGTCTTCCGTTTCGAATGATCTGGACAGGGCATCGGCCCTCACGTTCTTGTCCGCGGGACGGTAGTGGAGCAGAAATTGGAAACGGGTGAAGAACAGTGACCACCTGGTTTGACGAGAATTCAATCTTTGAGCGGACTGAAGGTAAGTGAGATTCTTGTGGTCGGTGAAGATCAGGATGGGGTGAGCAGCGCCCTCCAGAAGATGTCTCCACTCCTCCAGGGCCAATTTGATAGCCAGTAGCTCCCGATCTTCAATGGAATAATTGCGCTCAGCAGAGGAAAACAGTCTTGAGTAGTAGCCACACACTACTGCCTTTCCTTTGGAGCTCCTCTGGAACAGAAGTGCGCCTGCACCAACAGGAAGCGTCACTTCCAGTGAGAACTGCCGAGATATGTCAGGGTGATGGAGGATCGAAGCTGAAGTGATGGCTTTCTTGAGGCTAATGAATGCGGACTCTGCCTCCGGAGTCCACACCTTGGCGTTCACGCCCTTCTTGGTAAGGGTAGAGATGGGGGCCGTCAGAGAAGAAAAGTTCGGAATAAGCTGCCGGTAGAAATTGGCGAAACCCAGGAACCGCTGTATGGCCCTTAGGCCTTGAGGACGTGGCCATTCCAGGACAGACTTTAACTTCTCAGGGTCCATCTTAAGGCCTTGATCCGAGATGACATAGCCCAGGAAGGGCAGAGACCTCTTTTCAAATGTGCATTTCTCTAACTTGGCATACAAGCGATTCTCTCTTAGTCGCAGAAGAACTTGACGAACATGCCTCCGATGGGTCATCAGATCTGGGGAGAAGATTAGAATATCATCGAGATAAACTACAACACACGTATAGAGGAGATCTCGGAAGATGTCATTAACGAACTCCTGAAATACTGCGGGAGCGTTACACAGTCCGAAGGGCATCACTCTGTATTCGTAGTGCCCATCGCGGGTGTTAAATGCCGTCTTCCATTCGTCACCCCGGCGAATCCGGATTAGATTATAGGCCCCCCGCAGATCTAGCTTGGAAAAAATTTTGGCTCCTCGTATGCGATCAAACAGCTCGGAAATGAGTGGCAACGGGTATTTGTTTTTGACCGTGATCTGATTGAGACCACGGTAGTCAATGCAGGGTCGGAGAGATCCATCTTTCTTTTTAACGAAGAAGAATCCTGCCCCGGCCGGGGAGGAAGATTTTCGAATAAAACCCCTCTCCAAGTTCTCCTTGATATAGGCTGACATTGATAACGTCTCTGGCAAGGAGAGAGGATATACTCGTCCACGGGGAAGAGAAGCATTGGGAACCAGTTCAATGGGACAGTCATAACTCCGATGTGGAGGCAACGTCTCAGCCTCTCGTTTGCAGAAGACATCTGCAAAACTGGCATACTGAGAAGGTAGATCGGAGAGTGACTGAGGCAGAGGGGGCACAACAGGACGGACTTGTGACAGGCAATGGCTATGGCATCTGGAACCCCATTGAAGAACTTCTCCAGAACTCCAGTCGAGTGTCGGGGCGTGTAGACGGAGCCATGGCAGACCCAGCAGGATAGGATTGATAGCCTTGGGTAGTACCAGGAAGGAGATCTGTTCTGAGTGAAGAGCTCCGACCCGTAATGTCACCGGCTCAGTGATGAGCATGATTGGATCAGGCAGCGGTAGACCATTCACCGAGGCAACTGCCAGGGGTCTCTCCAGACGGACTGTGGGTAGTTGAAACCGATCCACTAGATCTTGGTGGATAAAATTAGCAGCCGCTCCAGAGTCAAGATAGGCGGAGGAAGGATGTGATGCCTGTCCGGTGACGATGGCCACAGGTATCGATAATTTGGAAGAGGTTTTAACGTTTGGAGATGTTCCACCTAGAGTTGCCTCTCCAACCAACCCTAGGTACTGGAGTTTCCCGGTTTC